>NC_080061.1:17808493-17953493 GCF_026212465.1 Amaranthus tricolor
TAGAACAGTTCAGATTAATCAATTGAGTTTTTCTTCAAGTAATTGTTGTCTCAATTACTCTCCTGCGAGGGTCCTTTGTGAGTGAAAGCAAAGTGAGTTTCCAGGTTTATTCCACAAAGATTGAACGAGTACCTTTCAATTAGTGTGTGAGGACGAGGGCAATCAATTCAGTGCGGGTTATTTGTCTCTATCCACGGCATTAGGACCACTTCTTGAAGTTGTTCTGGCCAACCTCCTATTTGTTAATCAAAACAGAAGGTGTATGTGCTTGTGTCATTTTGTTTCAACCGGTTTTGATAGTGATTCTTGGTAGAGTTTTTTGTGTTCTTGGAACATTCAATCCTATACTCGCATCAATATGTGTGTGTGTGTGTGTGTGTGCGTGCGTGTGTGTGTGTGTGTGTACACACACACACACACACATATATATATATGACTTTGAGTGGTTTTTTAGGACTTTTTTACATTGTATCGGGAATGTATTCCAACATATTTGATAACTGATCAAGACCCTGCGATGAAAATTGCGATTAAAAAGGTATTTCCAAACACAATACACAAACTTTGCATGTGGCACATCATGAGTAAAGTTACTGATAAAGTCTGACCGGAATTGAACATAAATGAGGATTTTTTGAAAGAATCAAATGGGTGTGTGTGGAATATTGATCAAGAAGAAAGTGAATTTGAGGAAAAATGGGAGGGAATTATGACCAAATATAATCTTCAAACAGATAAATGGTTTAGTAGTATATTTAGTATACGAGATCAATGGATACCCGCATATTTTAGGTTTATCCCATTGGGGGGATTTTGAGAACTACATCCCAATCGGAAAGTGTTAATAGTTTCTTCAACCATCTTTCAAACCCTCACATAACACTTATTGAATTTTATATGAGTTATGAAAGTGCAATGGATGCATAGAGGTACAAACTAGATAAGCTCAATGCTGAATCATTTCACATAAATCCACAATATAAAACACCATCGCCGATTGAAAAAAATGCCGGTGAAGTCTATACTAGAACAATTTTTTTCTTTTTCAATATGAAGTTTATAAGTCTTGTTTCGAAACTTATATTCAAAATATTGAAAAGATTGAAAGTTTGGAAAGTATAACTGTTTTGGACTCAACAGTAAGTAAGATGTACAAGGTGAAATTTATTCTGGAAAGTTCAATTGATGAGTTGAAGGAGGATTATGATTGCAAGTTATTTAAACGGATAGGAATATTATGTTCCCATGCGATTTGTGTTATGAGTGCAAGACAAATAACACAAATACCAAAGCAATATATTTTAGATCGTTGGACAAAGCTAGCATTAAAGAAGCCTATTTTTGATTTGCATGGGAATCTGATTGAGGAGAGCAAAAAGTGTAACAACATGGGGAAGTTGTTAGGGTAGTGTGAAATTTTCAATTGTGTAGGTTTAGCTCAAAGGAGTGAGAGTGATTTACAATCACTTTTACAAAACCTAAAGGAAATTAGTAGAAAATTGGAGGAAAGTGATGATGTGAGGGTGGAAATTACTAAAGAGCAACAAATCAAATTATTAGTAGGCACAAGTTCATCTTCGACAATGGAAATCCAAAACCCAATCCAATCAAAGAACAAAGGAAAAAGGCAAAGAATAATAGGGGAAAAAGAAAAAACTATTGAGCAAAGCAAGAAGCACAAAAGAAAGTGCAAAACTTGTGGTAAATTTGATTATCACGATAGTCGAAATTGCCCATCAACAAAAGATACCCCACTTAAGGTATGTAAAATATAATTTGCTTATATTTTATTGTATCCTCATTAATAATTTGATTATGTAAAAGAAAGTGCAAAATTTTTGTTATGTAGAAAAGTTGATGCTGAAAAACAGATTCTGAAGATGAAGAGATTATTAAGATGACTATTTATTTAGTAGTTTGAAAGTTTTGAACATACTATTCTGTTGTAATTTGATACTATGTTATGACAAAAGATTACTATGACTATGTATAGTTACTGTCTTCTTTTTGTAATTTTGAAAAAACTTTGCTATAAATGTTAATGCTACTATGTTCTTAGAAAAAGATACTATGTTATAACTAAAGGTTACTATGACTATGGATAGTTAACGTCTTCTTTTTGTAATTTTGAAAAAGCTTTGCTGTAAATGTTAATGCTACTATGTTCTTAGAAAAAGATACTATGTTATAACTAAAGGTTACTATGACTATGTATAGTTACTGTCTTCTTTTTGTAATTTTGAAAAAACTTTGCTGTAAATATTAATGCTACTATGTTCTTAGAAAATGATTCTAAGCCATAAAAGTTTTTAACAATAGCACCATAACTGTTCATTACATAACAAAAGTAACTACAGTAATTAGATTATCTAGTAATGTTTTTTCAACCTTCCATCAAACTTTACAACTTCATCTTTCTAGAACTAAAATCCAATGATACAAACTTTACCAAATGTTTCATACGAACTAAAATCAAACCCATTTTTCATACCAAGTAAAAACTTCACAACTTCATCTTTCTACAACTAAAAACTTCACAGTAGTGAATCTTTGTTCTTCTGATAGAAACTTGTTTGGCAATGGATCGTCTTTTATCCTTAAAATTGGACACCTCTTCTAAAACTTTAGATCTTTATTTGTTAAAATCAGATGACACCAAAGATCCAGCAATCTTAGCTCTCGCAACTTGTCTCGATGGAGGCTACATAAGAAGAAAATACATTTAATTAGAATGTTTTAATTAGAATGTCATTTAAAATACATTTAAAGGTAATATTAAGAAGATAATCGTAACTGCATTCAATATCGGACACTGGAAATCAACTGTTCCCTTAAAAAACAGCATGCTCATCATCATGAATACATCGCTTTCAATGTTAGTCCTAGCAGTCGTTTTCCAATCAGTAGAACTCGTTCCATTTTCCATAGAGGAATAACATTAGTATGTTGCATTTTATCATCAAAAATTGTTGACAGCAAATCTTTCTACAAAAGATTCATTTAAATATTTATTAATAAAAATTTCATATGCTTAGCAACATAGGCAAAGGTTTTTAAGAAAATAAAATGTTACACATACCATAGTGTCACCTAGCTTTCTAATATGTTGTTCCGAAATAGAGGTATGATTCACATTGTCAATCCATTGAACTATTCTTAACTTCATATTCAAAAGAAGTAAGAAGTACTGACTACCCTTAAGTATCGGAACAACAATCTGTATATTATATATCACTGAATCAATAAAATATCTAAAAAATAGTAACTATAAAAGTACTGACTACTACCTTTTAGTAACTATAATAACTAAAATAGTGACTATATAAGTCAATCAATCATAAAAAAATATCTTACCAGATCAAACTTAGACAAAACAACTTTATTGAAATCCACCCATTCGACCCAAGATTCATAAACTGTATCTATTTGTTGAGAACCGCTATTATTATGAAATTCCAACAAAGCAAACTATAAAAATAAACAATGAAATAAGTAAAAATAATTCAAAATCAATCAGTAATGGCAATAAAAGTTAATTTAGAATAAAAGTGACAAAAAACTTACACTAGAACTAGCACTAAAAAAGAACTTTTTTGGAAGATTCTTTATTCTTTTTATTTTCATTTAGTAATAGGTACCAACAATCCACAACACTAACATGATTTAACTTTGAGGGATCCCCTAGAGTATAAAACTCTTCCCTTTGAATTCTCAAATAATCTTCATAATTCACAATCAATTCACTGTCAAATAAAGAATAAAATAAAAAAAACATGAATTAGAAAAACAAAAAAATAAAAAACTCACCTATTGTCAAAACATTAATCAAAAACAAAACAATAGTCAACTTATTCTTGAACCAACGAACCAAGAGTTCTCATATATTTTTTGTTCGATTTCATCAGATGTGAAACATAGGTAAATTTATCAATCACGCCTCTAAAAGGAATTGAATACTTTGCCCTACCGTGTATCGACACATTCTCAAAACCATGGCTTTCAAAAACAATGACATTATTTGCCACATCATTAACAACCTGCTCAACAACTTTATCCAATTCAACATCTCCAAGTACATCATCTTCAAATATCTCGTCTAAAAAAACATCCCCCAATACATCAGCCACAAAGTCAGCACCCTCATTCACTTGTACATTACCTTCATCGGCAACAATACCCTCATTCACCGAATAGAGGTGACCCATTTAACCGTGTCAATAATCTCATCAATTGTACTCAACACGGTAGGATTCATAAAAAAAACTTTAGGTTTGTGAAAAAGGTGTAGATGAGGTTGAAGGAACATCATGTTGAAGGACAGGAGGAGAAGACAGTGAACGTTTTTGTTCTAACAAAAATTTAATTTTCTCCATGTAAAACCCAAACACAACTTCAGTGTCCCTCCTCATAAGCAAAAGCAGCTCTTATATTTCCTACAAAAAAGATATAAGAAGTCAATATAAGTTACAATGTTGTTCAAAAGAAAGTCACTATGTTGAAAAAGAAGTAACTATGATATATTATTTGATTATAAGAAAAAATATAAAAGATAGAAATAAGAAGGGAACATAAAAAAGTAAGATTATACTTACATCCCCTGCCAATCGACGTATATCAGAATTTCGCATTGCATTCAAAGGCAACTGAAATTCAATTTTCTCATCATTTTGCGGTGGTTGATCTCTGAAGGGTTCTTCATTTAGACTTGGATGTTCAATATCAATGTGGTTCACCTTTACCCCCACAGCTTGACCACTCTCAAAAACCATCGACTCACTAATAGGATATGTGCTCAAAATAATAACATTACCAAAATCATTAGCGGATACTTCCTCCTTAATTCTTTTGGATACATCCTTATTAGTCCAGTACAGATAAGAGGTAAAGAGGATGCCACGGAGATATTCTTAAACTTCAAACGACGGAAATATATAATTTCTAGCAAAACAATGCATCCACAAAAGAATTGAAACTTTCCTTTTCGATATCTAACTACAGAATCACAAAAATGATCCAGAACATACTTCCACCAATTAAATGTATTAATCTTATCCAGATCAACTATAGACTTCACAATCTTAAGATCAATCGTTCTGTTTTGGGTAGCGGCTAAAAAAGAAGAAATACCATGCAAAACAAAAAGCTGCATGAACTCATCTCCACTATCAGTCATCCTAGGGATCATACGTTCAAGCAATTCTAAAGGAATTGCCGCATTCGTATCTTCAAAACCAAAAAAAGATCTAAATTGTTGTTTCAAAGGGAAATCATGATTAAATTTGTTAGCACACCTTGAAACTATTTCTACATCTTTGTTTGGGTTCAAAGGTAGGCAAAACACATCATATACATCGTGTTCAGAAATTGAAAAGCACTTCAAAGAGTCTATGAAAAACATGCAACTACCTGGATCACAACAATCAACAAGCCAACCAAATGAAGTTGGATTTCTACATAACTTCAAACGAAGAAGGCCCCCAAAACCAATTTCTCTTATTGAATTTTTTTGTTTCTCAGTGAACCCCTTCATCAATTTGACCAATTGAAAAGGAATACTTTTCGTTTGAAATGTAGATTTCAACCTCTCAACAATAAGAAAATTATACAATGTTCAAAACTACACATATAAACAAAACATCATTATACCAAGTCTAAAAGTTAAAATATATTCAAGAATCAAGTTACTATAACACATATAAATAACAAACTGAAAAATTACTGTGTTCTAATTAGAGGATACTAATCAAGTAGAGTTACTAAAAAATTCAATAAGAAATTAAAACAACACTATATTGAATAACAAGATACTATGATACAAATAAAAAATACTATGAGTATTTAATAACCTTTTAGCCTCTTGTTATCCAATTGCATTATCCTGCCCTCTTCTCTTTCTTGAGCTCCCAAGATAGCCACCCCTTGTTCTTGCCATACTGTAAAAAGACTATTATCAACAAAAGAACAATTGAAAGACTATTATCAAGACAGCAAAATAAAAACAACAAAATGAAAGACTATTATCAACTCTCATACAAATGTGCACTTTAATACACACAAAATGAAGGTTTATCACAGACATATTGATAATTGATAATATATCCACACAAAGAAAACATTCCAACCAATAGAATTTATCCAGATCATATAGCATAAAAACGCAATACTTGATAATTTAATCATTTGTATTTCACATGACATTGCCTATAATTGATATTAATCGCAGAAAAAAACCCAATGAAAAACCCTAAAAATCAAATACCAGAATAATACACAAATAAAAACTAAAAATCGAAGAATAAACCCTAAAAACACATGAATAATCGAAGAATGATCTTCAAAGAACCTAAAAACTCAAAAAAAAACGCAATAGTCACATACCAGACCAATAATCGAAGAACATAAAAGCTTCGAAGAACAAAAGACAGAGTAACCTTGAAATTGTACACTTAAAAATCAATGACCAACTAGTAAACACAAAAAATCGCTGAATAAACCCTAAAAACACAAAATAATCGAAGAATGAAGCTTAAAAAAACCTAAAAACTCAATAATAATAATAATAATAATAATAATAATAATAATAATAATAATAATAATAATAATAATAATAATAATAATAATAATAATAATCACACACGAGATCACTAATGGATGAATCTAAAAGCTTCCAAGAATAAAACGCAGAGTAGCCTTGAAGTTGTGACGAAGATCAAGCGCAGAAACCGCAGAGGAAACCGAAGAGGAAAATGTAAAATTGATGATCAAGAAACTGTGACAATGAAAATCGCATGAGAGAGAGAGAGAGAAAAGGAAATCGCATGAGAGAGAAGAAAATAAAGTGAACCGCGTGGGTAAACCGGTTTTATATTAAAATAAACTAAAAAACCGGTTAAAAACGGGCATGAATCGCATGCAAGGATCAAACTCATCCTAACCATTGATCTTTAATCTGGACGGATGAAATTACTTCTTACCCTTCTCATTTTGAGATCCCTTCTCATTCGATCCTAAATCTATATATATATATATATATATATATATATATATATATATATATATATATATATATATATATATATATATATATATATATATATATATATATATATATATATATATATATATATATATATATATATATATATATATATATATATATATATATATATATATATATATATATATATATATATATATATAACAATACTTGAATTAAACTCAAAATTATAGTGAATACTTGAATATATCAACAATAATGTCAAACAACACATCTTGTATGATGCCATCTCAGCATGAGATGGGTTCATATAATTAGCCTATTTCTTTTTTCATTACTTTAAAAATATAAATAATCACTACAAAAAACTATTAAATTGGCGACACACATTATCGTCGCCATTTCATAGCTAAATGGTCAAAAAGTTGCCTTGGCGACGGGACGGCAACAGGGTTCGTGGTGGTCGCCTTTTCGTTCGTCGCTAACACCAAAATGGACGCCATATCCTCGCCATTTTTTAAAGAAAAGTTGGCGACCAAGATGCTACGAGCTGTCCATCGCCAAAAACTGACGACCAAAAGGCGACGAATATTCCGTCGCCAAGAACGTGTCTGACATGGCGACAACAATCTCCTCGCCAGCGTTCTCGCCAGGCCTGGCGACCAATCCGCGACCAAATGCCTCGTCGCCATTATGGCGACCACCTTGTGATAGCCCTTTCGTCGCCTACTGCTAGCGACAACATTTTTATGCTTTTTGGTCGCCGTGTATATTTATGTGTATATATATATATATATATATATATATATATATATATATATATATATATATATATATATATATATATATATATATATATATATATATATATATATATATATATATACATATATATATATATATACATATATATATATATACATATATATATATATATACATATATATATATATATATATATATATATATATATATATATATATATATATATATATATATATATATCTATATATATATTATATTTATATATATTTTGTATTAGTTATAATATTAAGATAAAAATATAAACAAAAAAAACAAATAAATTAAAATAAAAGAGCTGGAAATATTATATATAAAACTAAAATTTATTTACAAAGTCACAAAAATTACATTGATTTTATCATTCATTTGGAGGAGGTAGAGGAGGGGGTTGATTCAAATTGAAATGCGATTCAATGAATTTCAAAAAGAGTTCTCGTTCTCCTGTTATTTGTTCAGTCAGCCTTTGATGAGTCTCATAGGCTGTCTGAACATGTCCTCTTCGTATCGTTTCCCATAATTGATTATTGAACTCCATTTGTCGGGCTTCTAAATCCGCAAACCTTTGTTGTATAATGGCATCATAATCAGGTTGTGCAGGCTGAGAAGACGGAATATCCGTTGGCTCAGGAGGATAAATAATTTGAGAGGCGGACCCAACCCCAAATACCTCTTTGCTTTTTTTGTTTTTTTTCTTCGACCCGCTTTCTACATTTTTTACAGCATCCAACCAATTTTGACTTGGGTCGCGAGTTGGATGCTCCTCCATCAAAGAAAGATATTGATCCTTCAATAAAACAAAAAAATCAATTATCGATAAACAAAATATTAATTCATACTAAAAATAAATAAATAAACAAGTTTAATAGATTATTACGTTAACTTTTTGTGACTTGCTATTCGTCCATTGGGAACAATCCCCTGTTTCATTGTCAAAGACCCAATGTGTTTGTGTAAATATTTCGTAAGCTGTGGGTCTTTGACCTTTTGATTGTTCCTGAAATATTAAATAAAAAACCACTTAAAATTAAACAAAAGATAATAAAAAATTTCAATATAATACTACTTAATTAATTAAATACTCACCAAATCCCGCATTGTTCTAGCGTGCGGGATTGAGCCACCTATATGGGTGGCTTCAGCTTTATCTTTTCCTCCACGTCTATTGGAGGAATTCCTAGCCGAAACGGCTTTATTATCTGGGCGTTCCCAATCAGCCTTCCATCGCGCCCAGGTCTCATTATCGATGGAAGGAGGTTTAAATTCAGGCTTGCTTTTCAACGTCCTGCGCCATTTGAAAAGCATATCCGCATAGCGCTTTGCGGCTTTTTCCTCCCATGACCTTCGAACGAAATGTTCGAGGCGAGGGTCCCATTTGTATTGTTTCTAAATACATAAATATTTCATCAAATAAAATACTTAAAATAATTTATATATAAAAAAGTCTAAAAATAAACAACAAAATAATAATTTTACCTTATATTCATTAAAATAAAAATCTTTGGTGGGTTTGGTCACACCCTTCCAACTACTACCTTCGACATCTTGCCTATAATTAAAGGTAGCCCTTATTTTGGATGCAATGGTGTTCCCGGATATCGGATTAAATCTTACAATAATTAACAAAATTAGTTTATAATGAAATTTTAATATTGAAAAAATATTAATGATAATAAGATGATAAAAACATTTACTTGTTTATTGTTGGTAGCCATGGAAGATTCGGACGAGGATCGTCTCCATCGTCCTCTTCCATATTATGTATGGAATCACTTGAAGTATTTTCACTACTCCCATGAACTGGGTTATTGTTGTCTTCGTCGCTATTGTTGTCGTTGCTAGTCGACAAATTATTCAAGAAATAGTTGCTAGCCCAATCATTAGGGTCGCTGCTCATTTTGCCTATAATATTTATTTCAAACCCTAATATTATTTTCAACTAAAATCAATCTTATCTATACCAGAAAATGTCCCAATTTTATCTACATAATGAATTATTTCATCCCAAACTAAACATTACTACGTATACTATTAAAGTAATTCGAAAATTACATTTAAAAATAAAAAAAAAAACTGTTTTAATTAACATTAGACATGCTCAAAAAATCGAAAATATAAAAAAAATAAAAAAATTTCAAAACTAGATAATAACATCATATTAAAAATAAATTACTCTGTAATTCCATAGTTACATTCTAAATAAAAGAAATGTAGAAAAATATAACATAAAACATGCTCAAAGTATACCATAATTCATAATTCGAAAATATAAATTACTCCGAAATTCAAAAAATGCATAAAAATAACATTAAATATGCTCAACTTATACCATAATTCGAAAATGTTAAAAACATACAATAAATGACGAAACAAAATAATAACATTAAACATGCTCAAAATATACCATAATCCGAAATTTAAAAAAAAAACATACATAATTCAACATAAACATCATGAAATAACAAGAAAAAACATGTTGAAGATGACAATGTACTCCATAGCTCGAAATCAAACAATAAAAAAAATCATTCAAATATAATTTATTATCATAATAATCAAGAACATTGAAAAAATTAAAAAAAATAAACAATAAACACTAACCTTTTAATAAGAAGATCAGATTTTTAGAGTTGAAGATGAGTAGTAACCACCAAATGATGAGAATGAATTAAGAGAGAAAAGAAAATTAATAGAGAATGAGATTAATGGAGGAAAAGAAAATTTAAAGGTGAAGTATAAGGAATTGAAAATGAAGAAGTATGGAAAATGAGGATGGAGTCCTAGGAAATGAGGAAAAGAAAATTTAAAGGTGAAGTATAAGGAATTGAAAATGAAGAAGTATGGAAAATGAAGAAGTACGGAAAATGAGGATGGAGTCGTAGGAAATGAGGAATTAGGGCTATTCATCTGAAGTTGGCGACCACCAATGACAAGACTAAACAGGTTTACTTTTCAGTATGGCGATGAGCAAGTGGTCGCTGGTTGGTCGCTGACTGCAATGACAAGACCAGGCAATTTGACTTTTCAGCCTGGCGACCGGCATCTTGGACGCTGGTTCGTCGCCATTACCTCATTAATGAAAACGTTGCGTGCTGCAGTGGGGAAAAATCGGTTGTAGGTACTACTACTCTACTATCAATAATAATAATAATAATTATTATTATTATTACCGTTATTATTATATTATATTATTATTATTATTATTATCAATATCATTATTATTATTATTATTAATATCATTACAGTTATTATTATTATTAGTATGATTAATATTAATATTATTATTATTATTATTATTATTATTATTATCAATATTATCATTATTATTATTATTATTATTATTATTATTATTATTATTATTATTATTATTATTATTATTATTATTATTATTATTATTATCAATATCATTATTATTATTATTATTATTATTATTATTATTATTATTATTATTATTATTATCATTAAAGTTATTATTATTATTAGTATTATTATTATTAATATTATTATTATTATTATTATTAGTATTATTATTAATATTATTATTATTATTATAATTATTATTATTATTATTATTATTATTATTATTATTATTATTATTATTATTATAAAGAATAAATAATTAGATTAATGGATGAGAAATTTTGGAGCTGTAGTCAAAGAAAAAACGAAGAAGTATAGAAAATGAAGATAAATGAGAACGTAAGGCAAAATAACTGGTTTTTTCAGCGGGAACTGGCGACCACCTGGCTAGTCGCTGTTTGGTCGCTAACTGCACTGAAATGACAATGCATAATGACTTTTTCAGAATGGCGACCGGCATCTTGGACGCTGGTTCGTCGCCATTACTTCGGTAATGAAAACCTTTGCGTGCTGCAGTGGGGAAAAAATCGGCTATGTACTACTACTCTACTATCAATAATAATATTATTATTATTATTATTAACGTTATTATTATTTTATATTATTATTATTATTATTATTATTATCAATATCATTATTATTATTATTATTAATATCATTACAGTTATTATTATAATTAGTATTATTAATATTAATATAATTATTATTATTATAATAATAATTATTATTATTATTTTTATTATTGTTTTTTGTTTATTATTAGTGAAATCAATATATATATATATATATATATATATATATATATATATATATATATATATATATATATATATATATATATATATATATTATTGTTGTTGTTATTATTATTATTACTATAAAATATTAATAATTCGGAGGAATATAATAAAATTTTAATAAATTTCACAAAATATTAAATAATTACATATAAATAATTAAATTAATCTTCATCACTAAAATAGTCGTCGTTCTCGATATCTTCAGTTTCGAATTCTTCGTTTTCTGACAGTACAAGATCCACATCTTCTTCAGTATCTTCATCATTATCATGCACCTGTTGAACAATTTCGCCAGATGGATCAAGAAGCGGTGTTTGGAAAACATCTTCTTCAATTTCAATATGGTCCCTATTTTCTTCTTGGAAAGCAGCATCTTTGGATTCCTGTTCTATTTCTTTGTCAAATTTATTTTGTTTGACTTTGCAAACCGCTCTCCAATCTTTTAAATTTTGTCTTGTACTCGGATATGGAAGATAATATACTTGACATGCTTGACTTGCCAACACAAATGGATCATATAAACGATACGAGCGACCCTAATGTATGTCAACTAACTTATATATCGTTTACGAATTTTTGTTCCGTGGCTATTTCCAGTAGTAGTTGGGTCATACCAATGACATTTGAACAACGTCACTCTTTTGATAGGTATCCTCGGGTATTCAACCTCAACAGTTTCAAGCAGTTGCCCGTAAAAATCTTCTTCGTCCCTACTGTTGTCAGCAGCTTTGACGCACACTCCACTATTGTCTGTAGATTTATTTGATGCATGAAGTACTGTATGGAATCTATATCCGTTTGTGTAACAGACATTGTAGCTCCGAGCATGTTTAAGTGGTCCTTCAGCCATCTGCTTTAAAATGTCACTGTTCACTCGGCTATCGAATGATCCTTGTCTTGCCTGTCAGATTAATGAAAATAACTCTATGAATTTAATTAATGTAATGCCGACAAACATAATAATTAACATATAATATGAACAACATACTGCTGTTCTGAACGCATTTGTAAAATTCTCTTGCACAAATGCTTCAATCCTCTGACTTGACCAATTTGGTTGATGTCTTTGAATTGAAGTTTTGAGCTCAGATACGAATACATCGACCTCTAGACAGTTCATTAGCACGTATCTATGTGCAATCTCGTAATCTCTTTCATCCAAAACATACGCTTTTCCTTTTCCATGAAACCTTATTGGATGACTAAAGATTGTGAATACACCAGTGACAATATTGTTGTAACTTCCATCATCATTCCTAGAAAGGTCTCTGACCCTGCATCGCACATCTGGCTCAAAATAATGGGAAACAAAATGTGATGCTTCCTCGGTTAAATATGCGTTGCATATCGACGCTTCAACATGAGCTTTATTTTTCACATTCAGTTTCAAATGTCTAAGGTACCTGTATGGAAAAATTAGTTCACCAGTAGAATAATGAAAAAATCAATTACATATGATTTATTTACCTCTCAAACGGATACATCCATCTGTATTGGACTGGTCCTGCAATCCTAGCCTCATATGCCAAATGGATAGCAAGGTGTTCCATACTATCAAAGAATGTAGGCGGAAATATAGTCTCTAGTTTGCAGATGATAACCGGAATATCTACTTCCATCTTCCTCAAATCCTCCACACATAGCTTTGTGGTTGTCAAACTTCGAAAATATAAGCTCAACTCGGTAAGAGCTTCCCCAATCTTTACCGGTAGCAATTCTCTGAATGCAATTGGAATGAAGCGTTGCATGAAAACATGACAGTCGTGACTTTTCATGCCGAACAATTGATGCTTGGCCATGTCAATATTCCTTGCCATATTGGAGACATAACCATCGGGAAATCTAATACTCTTCAACCATTGAAGCAAGGCACGTATCTGTTGTTCATTTAATGTATAGGAAGCTTTAGGAATAGACGTACCTGTATATAATCATAATAAGATGTTATACGAATTATTATTAATTATTAATTATATAAAGGTTTGAGTGTACACGTACCTATAGGATGCAATTCTGAACGTATACCAAGTTCACGCAGATCGTGTCTACCCTTGATGTGATCCTTTGTTTTACTTGGCACACACAACAAAGTGTTGAAAATGTTATCAAAAACATTCTTCTCTATGTGCATAACATCCAAATTATGTCGAATGATGTTAGTTTTCCAATATGGCAAATCCCAACATACGCTCTTCTTCTTCCATCCAGCTGAGTACTTACTAACCTCTTTATTATGTTCCGGTGCATCTTCTTCATAGACTCTCAAAAAACCAAACTGGTCTAACTCATCAAGTAATTCATGTCCAGTCCGAATAACAGGCGGATCCCTTTTCTCAACAACGCCTGATCTGAAATTTATTCTATTTCTCCTATAGGGATGACTTCTATCTAAAAACCTTCTATGACAATCAAACCAACACATCTTCTTGCTATGCGTAAGGTAGAAGGCTTGTGAATCATCCATGCAGTAAGGGCAAGCATATCGGCCCGCAGTACTCCACCCGGACAACATCAAATAAGCCGGAAAGTCATTGATCGTCCACATTAAAGCTGCTCGCAGTTGGAAATTCTCCTTTCTTGACACATCAAATGTATAAATACCCTCCTCCCACAACATATTCAGCTCTTGTATTAGTGGTTGAAGATATAAGTCAATGTTGTGCTTTGGATTACTCCGCCCAGGGACAATCACGGTCAAGAACATATACGGCTTCTTCATGCACATCCATTGCGGAAGATTGTATGGTGTGACAATGACAGGCCACGATGAATAGTTGACCCTAACTTCCAAAGGGGTTAAAACCATCTGTACACAGACCCAACCGCACGTTTCGAGTCTCCAATGCAAAGTCTGGATGCATGTCATTAAATGTCAACCACGCTTCAGCATCGGACGGATGTATCATCTCTCCATCCTTGGTGCGGTGCTCTGCATGCCACCTCATATGCCTAGCTGTTGCCTCTGAAGCATACAATCTTTGTAATTTAGGGCCCAGGGGGAAATGATGAAATTGTTTCCGCGAAACCTTATCACCCTTACTATTTCTTCTCCATCTAGAAGTTTCACAAATATAACAGCAAGTTGCATTCGCATTATTCCCCCAATATATCAAACATCCGTTAGGACAACAATCTATCTTCTCAACGGGTAATCCAAGGGCAGCTATTTGTTTTTTCGTTTCGTAGAAGTTGTTTACCATCGTATTCTCTTCTGGTAACACTTCATTCACAATACCACAAATATCGTCGTAACACCTCTCAGTGAGACGATGGTCTGTCTTGAGGTTTGTAAGTCGACCAATAATAGACATCTTGGTGTGATTTTTACAACCTTCATATAAAGGACTATTTACAGAATTTAACATTTCAAAGAACTGTTGACACTGTGGGTTTGGATATTCGTCAACGTGTACCGGTGGTTCATTATCTACTGACGTTACATTATACTGTGAGGGAAGAAAGTGATGGTAATTGTCTGGAAACACACTAGCTACTGCATCATGCACCATCTGTGAGTATGGATTTGGGTTGTTTGACGATTGCTCTCCGACTTCCGCTACAACATCAGATGTTGTTCCTATCTCTGTGTTCTGATGATATTCCCACTCATAGTAATTTTCAACAAACCCCCTTCTCATTAGATGTTCTCTTATTTCATCTGGTTCCTTATAACAACAATTTTTACACTTTTTATAAGGACATCTAATCTCAGAACTCATGCTTTGTGTACGAGCAAATTCAAAAAACTCTTCCAACCCTCTCATAAATCTTAAACTAAACTTTCTATTTTTTCGTCGGTTGTACATCCAACTTCTTTCTTGCCTAGAAATCATTTTTAACACCTAAATATAATATAATAATATAATTATTCAACTGATCAATAAAGTAAGTTAATGACAATAACAATATATAATAATAATAATAATATAATTATTCTAATAAAAATTATTAAAGCAAACTAATGTCAATAAAATTAAAATATAAAATAATAAAAAATATAAAAAACTCAAGTAAATAACAATAGAAATTAAATAATAAAATTAAATCAAGTAAATATAAAACTCAAGTAAATAACAAAGGAAATAAAATATGTACTAATTAAATAATAAAATTAAATCAAATTAATGACAATAGAAACTAAATATAAATAACAAAAATAAATAAAAATAACTCATATAAAGAGAAAAAACAAAAAACTCACTAACCTCTTCTAATTCTTTAGCTTCCAAAATATACAATGCAAAACAATTCGCAGCTTATTTATAGAACATATGGCGACAACACGGCGATTACAAACCCATCGCCAATTTTGAATTCAAATTCAAAAACATGGCGACCAAAGGGCTACCAAAAAACTGTAGCCTACATTTAAAAAAAAATAAAACCAAAAATAAAACCAAACATGGCGACCAAGTGGCGACAAACAGCACCCGTCGCCATGCATCAAAATAAAAATAAAAAAATTCCGTCTTTCTTGGCGATGAAATGCCAACAGGATAGTCCGTCGCCATGTAGTAAAATAAAAAAAAAAAAAAAAATGGCTAAACTTTTTTCTTGGCGACCAACAGGCGACGACCTTTCCCGTCGCCATATTACTTTTTGCTTTCGCGGCCAACTTTTTTCTCGCTTTGCCGTCGCCATGGGTGACGAACGCTTCCCCTCGCTATTTTTCCATCGCTAAATCAGTTGTTTTTTATAGTGAATCATTTTAACACATCAAATGTATATATTTGAGATGGTCTCACCATAAAATCGTCTCATTTTAAACTTTTTTGAATATTAAATTAAAATTACTGTAAAGCATCGAAAATAAATTTTAATCCCCTAAAGAATGAATTAATAATAGGCCACAAGCAATTAAAAGCAAATCGCCCAAAACCCAATAAGAGAAATTGAACCCAAGAAGAGTAAACAATTCCACCCACAAAAAAGAGAATCAGATAATTAGTACATCTAATCTCAAGAACAATCCCTAAAAAAATGTATTTGAGTGGTCTCCTTGGGAGTACCAATGGTATTAACAATGTGTTAAAAAAAAGATACAACTGTATTTATATGGAATAATCCATAATAAGCGACAGGATGAGTTGGATCTCAAACCTAGCGGCCGACGACCTGCTTCGGATCTTGAAAAACTCATCTCCGATCAGTTAATAATACACCCAACTCAAATCAAAATAAAATTCAACTCTAGACACAAAAAGAACCATATTCCAAAAGTTTTCCATAACCGTGGAGAGCAGTAGTAAATAAAAAAAAAAAAGTACTTAATTTATTATGTCGAATTAGAAGAAAAATATACTAAGCTTTCTTAATTCCATTGCGCAAGAAAAATTTAAAGAATGAAAGCAATTAAATCTTTCAGATTAATACATAAACTCTGTAGTGCGATCCGTTCTCACGTTTAATTCATAACTACTATACATATTTAAGGCCACAATCTATTAAGCATTTAAGCTCAAACTCTTTAAATTTAATTAGATCATGGGGCGTAAAAACAGTTTTAATTAACTATTGCGATCATGGCGTTTTCAGGGTGGTGCTCCATGATACGAGCAAAGTTGTGGAGTTGAAACATCATGAGGTTTCGAAGTGATGTGAGGGGGCCATAAAATTGGTGGGGTTATTGGTGGTTTCGAGTTGGTACAAGGGAGTCGAAAGAGGGGGATGTGGTGGGGATGGAAAGGTCTTTCGTTTTATTTATTTTCATTTTTTATTAAAAAAGAATATAATACTACTACGTTTGAGATAAAAGGTCTTTTGGTTCCTTTTAGAGTAAAGAACCCTCAAAGTTTTAACTTTTAGATGATTTCTCCAAGTACAGTTCTTTATTCACATACATCCTTAAATTGTTCTCCCTCCATTTTATAAAGAAGTTTTTATTTATCATTTAAAAGTGTTTCATTTGTTGTTCTTATAAAGATACTTTATATCTATATCACAAATTTTGAATAAAAATAACATTTCATTATTCATCCTCATTTCGATATTTTAATAATGATTATGTTCTCATATATTTTCCATTTTATTTTAACATTTTTATATTTCTTGTGGTCTCTACATGTTTTCTATTATCTTTATATAGCTATTTTTTATTAGTTGTAGTCCTCTATTTTTTCCACGAACTTTCTTTTAATATTTTTTAATATTTATAATTCCCGCTTTTTCTCCATCAAATTTTTGATAATTCCTGTGAGAGACGCTTGTGCGAACTTCATTAAAAAAACAGTTGAAGTAATTTTTAAAATTAAATTTTAATTATACACATAATGATAACCTTCAGACAGGGCCTATATATGCTACAAGAAGCGGCCAGATTTCATGTTAAGAGCAAGGGCATCTAAAGCTAATTTAATTACTTCATTACTAAAGTTAGTGTCTTTCCCCTCTCATCGATTTTTAGGCAAACAATTGATCCGCCCTCATTCTTCCCCTTCCCCCTCTCCCACAAAAAAAAGATTAAATAAATAAATAAATAAATAAAATGAAATAAAATAAATCAATTTTGATTCTTTTAATTAACCACATGAGATAGTAAGAGCATCTTGAATCTACTTAATATACTATGAGAACCTTAGCCTACTCCGATCCTTAACTAATACTCCGGAGAGATATTATTAATTTTATCTATTTCTATTTTATTGTTTGGGAAAAAAGTTAAATTGGTTTCGTGATAATAATGCATAAATGGTTGCAGGTTGCAGGTAATCGTAGTCCATCAAGAAAATGTCCCATATTGTGTTTGGAGCACCAATCACCGATCAAACACTGAAGGCTGTGGCTAGGATTGAAGGCAAAGATGTAACTACCTTCACAGCTTTGGACAGATCCAGGTATACCATGACTACGAGGGGCGATGAAAAGAAGGAGAAGAAAGCAGACACGTATTTGGAGAAACTCCGATTTGCGGATAACGTTAATGGGGTGGAATGCCTTGTTTTTAACGCCATTGGAGGGCATTTGGTGTTGGATAGTTATCAAAACTGGGGCGGAAGCCTAGGCAGTGGGCCTTATCCGCTCACCATAGAAAATGGACAATTTGGTGCCTTCTTTCATGGAATGTTTGACGGTACAAAAGAAAGTTCAGGTGCTGTATGCTATACCGGAATCTATGATATCAGAACTAGTGGCGTAGGAGAATGGGTCATGGCCTGGAAATACACACCCGGAACCAAACCACCACTCCGGGTAATTACACACCCCGCCTCTTAACCCTTCATTTATTATTATGCCTGTCCATTTATATCCTTATTAATTAAAATATTGAATCATGCAATACTATAAAAGAACTCAATTCCACTTAGCAATTTAATCTATTTTTGTCTAATATAGCATATTTACATATAAAAATGTGATTATATGATATTTAAAAAATCTTATTACATTAATTATGATTGTAAGTATTAATGGTAATTTTTCAAAAAGATTTTAGTAGCTCAAAGCATACAATCATTCAATTATATAATACTATCAAAGAGATGAAATTTCTACAATACTATAATAGAACTGCAAAATTCCACGTAATAATTTATAAAGTTTTGTCAAATTAAGTATTTTTACAGGTTTGAATGTGATTTTGTGATATAAAAAAGATTTATTTCATTAATAATAATTTC
Organism: Amaranthus tricolor; assembly: GCF_026212465.1. Lineage (NCBI taxonomy): Eukaryota > Viridiplantae > Streptophyta > Magnoliopsida > Caryophyllales > Amaranthaceae > Amaranthus > Amaranthus tricolor. Next base: position 17,828,068 of record NC_080061.1, read on the forward strand.
ACTAAAAATAAATCAGAAATTAACAGTGATTAAAGAATAATTTAATAATCCTAATGTTTCAAGTATTTGAAACGGATTAAGTTTTTTATATAGCTAGCAATACATAGCTTTTATAATACTTTTTTTGGATTTTAATAGTTGCTACAGTTTCTGTATCAACTACTATTCATCAATTGATCTTATTTGATATATATATATATATATATATATATATATATATATATATATATATATATATATATATATATATATATATATATATATATATATATATATATATTTCTCCATGTATAATGTAAAACATAGTCAAGAGGGATCTTGTTTGATTTGTCATGTGTTTTGATTTTATTGAGAATGAGTGAATTATTGGATTATATGGACCATAAGTTTATAAACTTGTCAATTTCTACACATTTTTCTTTTAAAAAACCATTTATTTCATAAAAATAGTTGTTTTTGACAGAATATATAACTAATAATTATTTATTCAATCAAGCAATAATTATGTTGTTATAAAAACTTATTTAAATTTTCATATAATTTTAGTAATAGTATAATTTGATAACTATAACATGCAATTGTTTCTTTTTTAAAATTTATATTTATAGATATTTTCATACTAACAAACTTCGTGGATTATACAAGTTTGTATACTTACTGTAGATGTAGATTTTAAATAGTAATTATTGGTTGGTGAAGATTTAAATTTTTTAATAAATGGAAAGTGTAGTAATATATCTATGGATGGCCTAGCTTTTATTTACAATATAGAAGTAACAAAAGAAATAAAAAGAAAATAATTAAACTGTGAGATATATTTATTACAGTTCATTGGGTATTTAATTTAAATTTGACCTACAGTGTCGTGCTGAAGCGAGGCAAAAAGCGTTGTATCGTGAGGGTACGAAAGGGGCTGAGGAGGCTTGGAAGAAATTGAAGAAGGATCTGGAAACAGGTTCTAATTACAAACATCATAACGATGGCATAATGTGCATTGTCGGTCACATTGGTTACGTCGACAAAGAAGGGAAAGAATTAGATGACCCTACAAGTGACACCGTCCCCAGAATTTCAGCGTCAATGTATCTTTACAATAACAATCCTTCTTCTTGATTTGCATGTAATCCATCATCCTTCATTCTATAATCTATCTTTATAGTAACACTTTTCCTTTTTTATTCATGTTGTCTAGCTAGTCTTAATAAAGGTCCATTCGACCATGTATCCGGCCTTTTATTTTCTCAATTTTTTATTGTTTTTTGTTTTAAAGCCATGTCGTTTCCTTTCAATGATGTTTGGAAAATTCTCATTGTTAAATAGCTTTTTTTTTTGTTTTTTGCCTATTTGTTATTTGACCCTTTTAGTGATTTATGATATAGAAGTAGTATGACAAAAGGCTAAATAAGAAGTATATCAACATATAGGGAAAGCCTATGCCAAATGTAATAATTATGGAACAAGAAAATTCAAATCGATGATAGTAATTTACAAATTATCACAAAAAATTAAAAAAACATAATAATAAAATAAATAAAACAAGAAAAAAAAAAAAAAAAAAAAAAAACAAAACACCAAAAATCACTGTATAAAAATGTGTAACATAGTGGTGATTTACCACACTTCCAAATAACTATGATTTACCAAAAGAACACCGAGCTTGTCAAATCCTTGTGCATTATATTTTTATTTTGCTATGGAAAAGTAATTAAGAAAGAATAATGCTACTAATAATTAATATTTTCCATAAGTATAAATGTAAGGGTTTGATCTAACAATTTTGATTTTTCATTTTATTTGTTATAATCATATTGTCTTATATGGAATATGCTACACGAAAACATATTATAACGAATCTTAAAAAAGAGATTGCTTGCTTATAGTTTGAAAATGATAATATCAATGCTTATATGTGAGAATGAAGCTTCTCTTTTTGCCTTTCCATAAATTTGTTAGCAAATATTCACTATGCTTTGTAACATACCATTGTAACAAGTAAATCGTTACCCCAAAAATAGAGAGCATTTCGAAAATGCGAGTAGAGTCTCCGACTAGCTAGGAATTGAACAACAACCAGCCAATTGACACACCACAAGCAAAACTTGATTCTGACCATTTGTATAAGAAAATTTATAATGTAAAAAAAAAAAAGAAAAAGAACAACTTCCGGAAAAACTAGAACAATGTCAAAGAGGTGAAGTGAATAGGGTCAGTCAAAAGTCTCAACCATGTATTTGATGTTTCCAACTACTCTTATCATTAGTGAGGTTTTTATAGAAATGTAAGTCGCGCAAGTTAATTTTAATTTGCTTCTTCAATATTTTCTTGGGTCTACCTCAACCTCTTTTGCCTTCTACTGTGATGTTTTTTATCCTTCTCACGGGAGCATTGAGAGTCCTTTTTTGCACATGACTAAATCATCTCAATCTATTTTTGCGCATTTTCGCAACTAATGAGGCAACCCCTAATTTCTCTCTAAACTCCTTGTTCCTTATCCTATCTAATCTTGTGTGGCCGCACATCCATCCAAGCATTCGCATTTTACTTTCATTTTCTGCTTGTAAGACTTCTTAACGGGGCAGCATTCCTACCGATACAACAACGCATGTTTGATTGCAACCCGATAAAATTTGCGTTTTAGTCTAATTGGAACCTTACGATCTCTAGCTCAATTATCATTCTCCAATTAAGTCATCCCCTTTGTATTCGATGATTTACATTTTCATCAATCTCCCCTTGTTCTTAATAATTGTAACTAATTCTTAACTTAAACAGTTAAAAGTGTGGCAAGATTTACCTCTTGCCACATTTTTAGGTGGTGTGAAATCTTCTGAATTATAATCTTGATTGCATACCTCTAGCACATGTCACATAATTTTGCATTTTAAATTTTACAAGTTGAAACGAAAGAACGTACATAATCCTTTTAGAAAAATTTATATTTACAAGGAGATATCAGAGTGGCCAAGCATGTTCTTATGCCATAAATCGATATTGCTAATTGAAAGATTATTTAACTATTGATAAAACATTAAGTTTCACATTTTTCCACATAAGACAAGTTCTCATGTTTGTCTTTTCACAAATTTGCATCCAGATGAAGAAAAGCATCTAATTGTAAAATATATATTTAAATAGTGTTGAAAATTGTTCGCCCGATCTTACCCCTGAATTTGAATGAATCACTTTTTTTAACCACCTTTAAATGCAACACTTTTTCAGTTGAATAATGTTTGCGAGAGACAATTATTTTTGCTGAATGTCATATGTCTTGAGTATCCACCGTGTAGAATTTAAATTTGTTCACATCTTCCAATATCACTAAAAAGAAAACAATTTCCCGACCCAACTAAAAAATCATGTTGCCGTTATTTGTTAAGTATAGGAGTAATGACAGCAGGTAAAAAGAGGCCAACTACACCAGTGTATTATGAACTACAATGCGACAAGGAAGATACTAGACTATCAAGGATGAAGGAGTAGCACTACAGTAGCTTATGAAGACTTAGCTCTTTTAGTCTTATAGATTGTTAGCTTATTTAGACACGTGAGATATGTTTAGTGCCATAATAAGGATGTTCGTATTTTGTACCAGAAGTTAGTTACACCTATAACTAACTCTGTAGCTCCCTTATGTCCACGGTCCAGGTTGGGCCGGTTCCGTTCTGGTTCCATCCGGTTTCAGTTCCACCCGATTGTGATTCCATTTGGAACCTAATTCGAATGTTCCGGTTTCGGATTCGGTTCCGGGCGGTTCCAAACGGTTCCTTGGCGGTTCATGAGGCGGTTCCAACTCGCGGATTGGACCATCGGTTTCATTTTTATTTTTCCTTCAAATATAATATAAAAATACTATAATAATGCGAACGTACCTTTGATGATTACTTGATTATTAGCGAAATTCATTGCTTGTCATCGTTATTAAAATATTTACTATAAAGAAATGAAAAAAATAAATTAATAAGAAACGATAAAGATGATTAATAAAAAAAAGAGGGAGATAATGGACTTGAACCTAGTAACCGAAGGAATATTAAGCAGCCTACGTATCCCGAAGGAATCAAAGCCCATGTAGTTCTTTGTCATACCTTTTATTTATAGTTGTTGAATGTTGATTGATCATTGTCCGATTGATCCTATTCGACTTCGTCATCATCATCTGGTTGGTTAGATGCTTCCGCTGACTCTCCTCCTGACAATGATGCAGATGTATCCATCATCATCCATGGATCATCATCGCCTTGATCATTATCGTTCTTGAGTCCTTGTGTTTGAAGCTCCGCTTGATCCCAATCTTTCTTGCAAACACATATTTGAATACTATGTGGAGCAAGACGAGATCTCTTTTCGTCTAAAAATCTTCTACCTGCACTAAAAGCAGACTCCAACTCAATCGTAGAAGCAGGAATTGCAACGATATCCTTTGCAATTCTCGATAATATTAGAAATTTTATGGATTTTTCTTTCCACCATTCTAAAATATTATAGCTACCTTGGTCAATTTCAAAGTGATGTTTAAGATAATTATCTAATTCTAAATGTGAAGCGAAGGATGAAGAAGAAGAAAATGATCCTACAAAACTATCATCTTGGCTTATTATGTTAGCTATTACGGAATTATAATAAGTGGGACGTGCCGAGACGCTAGCACGCCTAGACGTATTGGGAATTGGGTTATATACACTAGCATAGTAATCATAAAGTTCTGCAAAAAGTTTTTTACAAGTTCCAACATAATTATATACATCACTAGGCGGGCGATCTAATTATTGGTAATAAAATCCAATTACTTTAGTAAGGAGTTCTGTCTTAAAACATGGGTCTAAAATTGTCGCAATTCCATAAATAAAAGGAAAATCAGTAAAATATGTCTTCCACTTGTCCATCATATCTGCAAGAATCGGCTTTAAATATGTGTTAGTATCACCATGCGAATGTTTAAGAAGATGATAAAAAATAGTAATACATTCACTTATTACTAAGTGGACGTTTGGTTCGTAAACATATGAAAAAATCTTAGTTGTGTGATCATACGCTTCTAATATTTTTCGTACACCTATAGCTAGTTCCCATGTGTCATCACTTATATAGCTATCTATACACTCACTATAAAGTTGTGTTATAACTGGACGATAAGCAATTGCTTTTTTTAATAAATCGTGGGTTGAGCCCCAACGTGTAGGAGTATCTAATGACCAATACACTTTTTATAGTTGATAATGGTCACATAATTGCTTATATCTTCTCTTTACCTGTCCAACTCTAAGCCACTTCACTATGTCTCTAATGGGATCTAATAAATCACTTAATTGTTTAATACCTACTTGGCAAGATAAGTTTACTACATGAGCACAACAACGTACATGTAATAATCTACCCTCAAGGATAATACTAAAGGCAGGTTCGTTATCCAAAAGTTCGATGCATTTAATGTTGGTGGTTTTATTATCGGTAGAACAACAAAATATCTTATCTAACAAGTTTCATTCTTTACATATCTCTATTAATCTGTATTTTATGTTTTTACCCGTATGTCTTTCGAGCATTACCTCAAAAGCAATTATTCTTTTTTGAATAATCCAATTTTGATCTATCCAATGTGCTGTTACACACATATAAGCTTCTAAATGTGGGGGAGCAGACCAAATATCAGTTGTTATGCTAACCCTACCATTAAAAGATTTAAACAATTCTACTAATTCATAGCGCATTGATTCATATAATTTAATTGTGCGTCGTTTAAGAGTGTTCCTAGGGATTGCTCTATATTGTGGTTGCAAAGTTTTTCTAGTGTAATGCTCGTATGCCCTACTTTCACCATGGTTAAATGGCAATTCATCACAAATTACATATTTAGAAAATTCATCAATCATATCATTACGATTATATTTAAAAGGCACACCTCCGCTGGGAATGTCCCACTGTCGGCTTCCACTTGTGGTCCCGCTACCACTTGCTGCATGAGTTTCTTTTGTGATTCCATGCTTCTTTGCCAAATGTTTGTTAAAAGATCCCGTACCACCACCTAACACGTAGTCACAAAACACAATAAATGAATTTTTAATACATTCTTGATTTATAAAATATAAATATCATGTATGTATAAAAACTTAAAAAGTATTTACCTCTGGTGAAATCGTATGAAACTAAGGGATTTACTCCTTGACTTTCACAAATTTGACAAGTGCATAAGAAAAAATCTGGATTGTCGGTTGGTTCTTTTGTAAAATACGACCGCACATGTGAAACAGCTCTACCACTAGGTGGTGGCATTGCCGGAAAAGGTTGTCTTACTGGTTCATCTTCATCTAAATTTAAATATAAAGACATACTCAAATACCACAATATATAAATAAATAATAATTTAAAATTTAATCAATTTGAAGAATAAAATTATAAAACTAACCGATAGTTTGGAAATTGACTCGTTTACCACGAGCTTGTCTTTGTTGTTGTTGTTGTTTAGTTGTTCTTCATGTGATCTCGTTGATGATTGTCGAGATTTATGTATCCCAATATGGGTCGTTTGTTCCTCTTCTTGTTCTTCTTCTTCTTCAATTTGTATTTCTCTTTCCATGTCTTCTGCATAATCTTGTAATTCTTGGTCGTACCCTTCTGGATAATTTGGTTCATAATTATAATTACTAACCGAAGGTGTTGTAAATACCGACGGAATTGAAGTGGCCTTTCTTTTGGAGCTAACACCTCCCAATGATTTTGCCACTTTAGTAACTTTTTTTGAGGCTTTTTTCAAAAATGAAGACATGATAATACTGAAATAATAATGCAATTAAGAAATAAATAACTAATTAAAAGACTAATTATGTAATTAACTAAATTAAGAAATAATTAAAAGATTAATTATGTAATTAAGAGAATAATTGTGTAGTTAAGTAACTAAGTAGAGAGAGTAAGTAGAGAGAGTAGGAGAAGAGATGAGTTGTGAATGAAAATGATTGAAAGTGATGTGTATTTATAGTAAAAATCACAACAGCTAGTTAACGGCTACTTTTTGGACGGTTCCAAAGAACCGCTGGGCCGGTTCACCCGGCCGGTTCCGGTTCCGGTTCCGGTTCAAAGGAACCGTCGGTTCACCGGTTCCGGTTCCGGTTCCAAGGAACCGGTGGTCCAGGTGAACCGGCCCGCGGTTCTTAGGTCCGGTTCAAGCAGTTTTTTCCGGTGGTTTCACGGAACTTGTCCCGAACGGTTCCGGGCCGATTTCAAGCGGTTCGGCACCGGTTCGGTTCCGGGTAACCCGCTCCGTGGCCATCACTATCTAGGCCTATATATATAGCTTGTAATATTTTCTTGTATCATTGAATTGAATCAAACAATAACATTAAACTTTCCTTTCTCTCTTCCGTTTTCTTTCTTGTCTATCTTGTGGATGAAAGTTAACATGGTATCAGAATCTTGATTGATTCATTCAAGAATCATCAGCCTTCTAACCATAATCTTGAAAACATTATCACATATTCACCCCATCGTTCATACTCAGATCAAGAAGTATCAAGAAATAAAGAAAATAAGGTAAATGCAAATTATAATGCATCTTGACACTTAGATCCTACAATGAATCCAGCATCAATCTATTTTTTGCATCCATCAAACAGCAATCAAAAGCTAGTAAATATAGTGTTCTCTGGAAGAGGGTTTGTAAATTGAAAAAGAGTGATGACAATTGCTCTTTCAGGGAGAAATAAATTGGTTTTTGTAGGTGGAAGTCTCACCAGACCAACGAGTAATTCATTCAGAAAGGCCTGGGACAGAGTTGATAATGTAGTGATGGGCAGGATAATTGCAGTCTTGGAGGATTCTATTGCTAATAGCATCTTGTCCTACAAGACCTCTAAAGATATATGGAATGTATTGAATGAAAGATATGGGCATAGTTCAAGCACCCAAATTTTCTCTCTACAATAGGAACTAAACGCTTTAGTGCAGACACCAGAAATGATCATATCTGAGTTCTTTACAAAAAAAAAACATTGTGGGATGAATTTGATGGGCTGAATCCCATACCAAACTATACATGGGCAGCAGCAACTACTTGCACATGTGATGTGATCAAGAAGATCTCCACAAGATGCAACAAAACAATAAAGTGATTAGTTTCTTGATGAAACTAGACAAAAAATATAAACAAGTCAAGAGTAATATGCTAATGATTCCTTATTTTCCTACTGGTGCTTATTCTTATAGAATTTTGTTGCAAGAAGACACATCTACAATTGAGTACTAGTGAAGGAAGTGTGAACGATTCCATGGCTTGTAGGGTAGAAAAGGGGAAGTATCAAGACAAAGGTGGAAGCAAAAACTACAACACAGAAGGGTACAAGTCCAAGAAACCAGCTCTTTGGTGTGAACACTGCAAGATAAGTAGGCATATCAAAGAGAAATGCTGGAAAATCATTGGTTATCCTGCTAACCATCCTGCAAATCACAAATCAAATTCATGGAGAAGGGATAGAACAAAAGCAATGTTAATTCAGCATCTACTCAAGAAGAGACTAATGGAATGGTAAGTGCAAAGTTTACACAAGAACAATATCAACAAATCCTGGATATGTTGAACAAGCAAGAGTCAAAGACAAGCAACATTTATGCCAACACTAGCCAGCTTACAGGTACTTTTTGTTTAGCCTTTTATAATACAAACCTTTGGATTTTAGACAATGGGGCTATAGATCATATGTGCAATGACCTATGTAGATTTGATAACCATAGTCTCATTGAAAACGAAAACGATGAAGTGACCATACCTAATGGCACAAAGATAAGTGTTAGATCTAAATGGCATAACCTTGCATAATGTCCTGTTTATACCTGAATTCAAGTATAACCTGATTTCCATAAACAAAATATCAATGGACTTGAATTGCAAAATATTTTTCAATGCTTATGGTTGTTTCATTCAAGAAACCTTGATAAAGAAGCCTTGGCTTCTTGGTGAAGAGAAAAATGGACTCTACGTCATACAAGAAAGCATATTGCAGCAATAGCAAAGAATAACAATAGAACAAGCATAACAGCCAAAACCGCAGCATATTATGGCCAAAAAACCGCAGCATATTATGGCCAAAAAACCGCAGCAAATGAGGTTTTTTCCACTAGTGTATAATAAACAAGGCAAAGCTATGGCACCTAAGAATAGGGCACATGCCTATGCAAAGGCTAGAACTCCTTCTGCTTGATTTGAAGAATAAAACTCTCAAGAATAAGGTGATATGCACCATCTGGCCTCTTGCCATGCAAAGAAGAAACGTATACCCTTCATCATCAAGCAAGACTAATCAGCCTTTAGAACTTCTACATATAGATATTTGGCGACCCTTTAGATACTTAACTAGAATGAATTGTAAAATGTTCATAACTATATCAGATGACTATAGTAGGATGTGTTGGATATTTTTAGTAAGAAAAAAGTCTGAGTTCCCCAAAATCTGCATGAATTTTGTAAATGTTGTTGAGAATCAATTTTCACTTAAAGTGAAAACTGTTAGAATAGATAATGCAATGGAGTTAACAAAAGGGGAAGAGTTCAACTTCTACCTTGCACATGGCATAAAACAGCAATCAAGCTGCACGGATACACCCCAATAAAATGGGGTTGTAGAAAGAAAGCAAAAACATATATTAGAAACAACAAGATGTTTGTTTGTTCAATCAAATCTTCCCATGCAAGTTTGGGGAGACTGCATTTAATGTGCAGTACACTTGATCAACAGAATGCTACTAACAATGCTACGAGGAATGACTCCATATGAAAAATTACATGGATCTAAACCAAGCTTAGAGCACTTAAAAGTGTTTGGGTGCCTATGTTATGTTAGCACACTCAAGCAAGGGAGACACAAATTCTATTAGAAAGCACAAAAATGTGGTTTTTTTAGGATATTCCATCAACAAGAAAGGGTATAAGGTTTACAACATAGAAACCAAAACTATACTCACATCAAAAAATGTCATATTTCATAAAAGAAATTTTCCATATCAACTCATGCAATCACAAGCACAATCAAATGAAATCAGACATTTTTTCTACCTGCTCAACCAGAAACAACAAGTAATAACATCCCTTCATATGAATTTCCTAACCTTGAGCATGACTACACAACAATATTGAATGAAAATAATGATCTAATTGAGGAAAATCATCCTCACAACTCCACTGATCCAAAAGACTCAAATCATACTGAGGAGGAAGAAGTCAGAGAAAATAATCATTCTAATGTCATAAACTCTACTGATATTCGAACTAACCAAAGAAAATCTCAAAAAGTGAGCAAGCCACCAGCACTCCTAAATGATTATTACTGTAATATGACCAAACACTGGTGTGGTCTTGTAGAACACAAAGAGATTAAGATAAACAATGTGTTATACAAAAAGTTTGAACATCATGAGCCAAGAAACTTCAAAGAGGCCATTTCAAACCCTTTGTGGAAGGATGCCATGGATAAAGAAATTAATGCCTTAGAAAGGAATTAAACATGGGATATAGTTACCCTTCCCATAGGCAATAAAGCCATAGGATGCAAATGGGTATTTAAGGTAAATCTTAAAGCAAATGGGACCTTGGAAAGGTATAAAGCAAGATTAGTAGCAAAGGGCTACAACCAAAAGTTTGGAATTTATTATGATGAGACATTTTCACTAGTGGTGAAAATGACCACCATTAGATGCTTAATTGCTATGGCAGCATACAAAGGATGGTCTTTGTATCAACTAGATGTGAATATTGCATATTTACATGGGGACCTAAAAGAAGAGGTATATATGCAAATGCCTCAAGGTTATGGAAACATCAAAAACAAGGTTTATAAACTAAGAAATTCCTTATATGGCTTAAAATAGGCATCTAGGCAATGGTTTGCAAAATTGATGAATGAACTTACAAATCAAAATTTTCATCAATCAAAAAATGACTACTCACTATTTAACAAAAGCGAAAAAGGAAGCATAATAATCCTGGCCATCTATGTTGATGACATAATATTAACAGGAAACAGTGCAACTAAAATCAGTAACATAAAGGCACATCTTAATAGTGTTTTCAGCATTAAAGATGACTTAGGCCATCTACACTACTCTCTTGGAATAGAGGTCAACAATCTACATTGAGGAATAGTTCTTTCTCAGAACAAATTCACCAAAGATTTAATCAATGAACACTACACAGACAGAACCTCAAGACATTCTTTAACGCCCTTTCCTATACATTTAAAACTCTCAGCTTTGGAAGGGACACTATTAGATTACCCAACACCATATAGAAGTATAGTGGGGAAGCTCAATTTCTTGACCAATACCAGACCAGATATGTCCTATGCTGTACAGACACTAAGCTAGTTTATGCAACAACCTAGAGACTCCCATTGGAAAGCCCTACAGTACACACTCTCTTATGTCAATCATACTTGTGGGCAAGGAATTTTCCTTAAGGCAACTAATCAGCTCAATGTCCAAGCTTACTCAGACAGTGATTGGGGATCCTGTGTGGACTCCAGAAGGTCTGTCACAGGCTACCTTATTATGCTTGGCAATTCTCCTGTCTCATGAAAATCTAAGAAGCAAGGTACAGTTTCTAGGTCCAGCTCAGAATCTGAATATAGAGCTATGGCCTCCATAGCTGTAGGGATAACTTGGATTGTTAGACTCCTAGAGGAACTATGTTTGGATAAGTTATAACCTATTATTCTTCACTACAATAATCAGTCTGCTATATATAAAGCAAAAAATCCAGAGTTCCACGATAGAACCAAACACATAGAAGTGGACTGCCACTTTACAAGGCATAAAGTGTTAGAAGGTTTGATCCAACTATCCTATCTTCCAACTAAGCATTAGTTAGCAGATGTTCTTACAAAGACCCTACCTTCTCCATATTTTAAGACACTCCTGAACAAACTGGGAATGGTTTCTCCCCATTCCAGTTTGAGGGGGATGTTAAGTATAGGAGTACTGGCAGCAAGTAATAGACGGCCAACTACAGTAGTGTATAATGAACTACAATGCAACAAGGAAGATGCTACACTATCAAGGATGAAGGAGTACCACTACAATAGCTTATGAAGACTTATCTCTTTTACTCTTGTAGGTTGTTAGCTTATTTATACAAGTGGGATATTTTTAGTGCTATAATAAGGATGTTTGTTATTTTGTACCAGAAGTTAGTTACACCTATAACTAGCTCTATAGTTACCTTATGTCTAGGACTATATACATAGCCCATAATCTTTTCTTGTATCATTGAATTGAATCAATCAATATCATCAAACTTTCCTTTCTTTCTTCTGTTTTCTTTCTTGTCTGTCTTGTGGAGGAAAGTTAACATTATTTGACCACACTGGCAACTTTATCATTGCTTAAATTTAGTCAGAAAATAAAAAAAATCCAAATTTAGATGGTTTTTCAAAAATTAACCATTTAAATAAGGAAAATTACCGACAATAATTCAACTTTTTTCCTCATTTTCCTACAGTAATTCCACGTATTGATTAATTATAAATAATCTCAACTTTTGAATCACTTAACCAAGAATGTTGTTGCTCAATTATTAACTTGTAATTGTAGGTTAACTCTTAAAAAATAAAAGGAAAAATAAAAATAAATAATAAAAATACTAAAAATTTAAAGTAAAGTGAAAAATTAAAAGGAAAATCACCTACTTTCCTTCCCCTTCCCTTTCCAACCAACTGCCAACCCTCGAAGTTTAGTCACCGCCGTCCACTCCTCCTTCCCTATCGCCGCATTGCCGTCCACAAGTACTTATAATAGAGAAAATTTGCCAACATAAGAAACATAGTCGTTTAAGAGTGGTGAAAGGTGTTTGTAGACAAAAAATCGTGTAGTTATATGTTGAGTGTTGAATGTTGATGATATGATGCTACTATCCCAGTACCCCTAAAGAGTAAACTAATGAATGTATTGAGTAGAAGCTTAATTTAGCTAAACAATAAAGGGCCCGAATAAAGTTAACTAAGAATTCTACTTAAAGATGTAGCCTCCAAGCGGTATTCAGACCATTAACGAAAGTTTAAACACTAAAGTCAAAGGATTACTTCCACCCTAAATGGGTTACGGTCGGATGGTAGAGGTAACGGTGGTCAACAAAAAAAACTATAGCAGCGGAAATAATAAAAAGAAAGTCTAATTTAAATCCTCGTGCAACTCGAGAACCCCCTTGGGCCTTAAAAAAGAAAATAAAACATAACGTAGTTTTTAGGAATTGAAGTTCTTAATGTTCGAAACCTATGAAAATACATAAACGAGGTCTCAGGTGCTAAGATGGAATCCTCACTCCTAAAGTCTCGGCCTGCAAGCAATCTGCTAGTCGTCAAAGACAACATCATCGCAGGAGTTAAAAAACAGTACACGTTAGAGACAATAATCCAAACGGCATATTAAACAAATATTAATTTATATTTCAATTAAACTCGCATACAAAGCCTCTAATTAAATAAAGGAAAAATTATCGTGAATAATACGACCTTTTAATGATTTCCCTACAATAATACGGACTTTTAATTAACACTGAATAATACAACCTTTGATGTGAGTTTACCACTAACATCTATTTTAACTCATTACCTATAAAACAGGTCAATTTTACCTAAAAAATATTAAAAAAAAAAAAAAAAAAAAACTAATCTCTCCCCTCATTCTTACATGTGCACCACCCCACCATTTCTTTGTCTCCTTCATCACCACAACTATCATCTCCCTCTTCCTGCAATTGATGTTCTAAACACCACCACTAGCTTGAACCTGCATAAACTTCCACCTACCAGCCCACCACCCTTGGAATTTGATTCCCTTTAAATCTCCACCATTTTATCATCTTTAACACTTTATGCTATTGATTAGAATGCAACAGAACCATTTAAAAGTTGAAGAGAAGGAATATTCGTACCACAATTTTGCATTAATGCCTGTGGGTTTGCCATCTGATTTAACAAGTACTGGCAACCTCCTAAGTCCTGGCCATCTCATTTATTTATCTATATTTTGGGGTTCATTATTGATTACAAATATTTCTACAAAATTGCAACTTTTTGATTCTAGGTGCAGCTTTGGGCTTCTCGTTGGAACGTAGCATTCATTTCATTATATTAATGAACAACTTTTGTTGCAGTGGTGGTTGAGAGGGTGGTGGAGTGGAGGGAAGGATTTGGTGCATGGAGTTGGAGAGTGGAGGGGGATGATGGAGCTACACAAGGGATGGGGGTCGAAAGTTGGTTTTGGTGGTGAGTTTTGGTGAAGGTGGTGGTGGTCGAAAATGGGTTGGAAATGGTGGTAGTAGGAGGGTATGGTGGCAGTGGTGGGGGTGGGGGTGAGCAGGGGATGGGGCTAGGATGAGGATTGGGAATCAATTATCATACTCTTTTTTTCTTTGTTTTTTATTGCATTCTTTATTTTTTGTATTTTTCTTTTTTTTTTTTTTTTGCAAGTTGACCTACAATTGTAGGTTTCTAATAGGTTGAGGATTCCAAAGGGAAATGTATACCAAATTTAGTATTATTTAAGGTTAATCAAAAGTTTGGTAGAATACACGAGGGAGAGTTAATCCCAAGACAACTACCGTCCAAGATGTTGCTCGATATCTTAACAGGTTGTCGAGGTTAAGAGTATGCATACCCCCATGGTGGCCCTTATTTGGGCATCGTCGATGGAGACCAAATTACCCTATTGGGTACCTATTTTCAATTCTCCTTATTAGAAGTATCCGTTCATAAACCTATTGGGTATCCCAAACCAATTTCTCCTTTAAAGGAGTTTCCATTACTATTAATTCATTATTCGGAGGTCTAAGTCTTTATGTGAATTTTTATTCCTTAGTAACCAACATAACCCAATAATATAAATCACATAAATGTGATATCCAAAGTAAATATGCATGATCAACCTCAAGTGCACGTACTTTATTGAATACTCACGTATATGAAATCTCTTAACTCAAGGAAGCACCTTAGTGACCCCTCACGAATTAAGGTCGAAAAACACGCATTAGAGTGTATTTAAAATAACACCAATTTAACCGCACAAATTATTCACTTGAATTCTATTTAAACACACATCATTTAAATAACATTGATCAATTTAAATGATAATACTATTTTTTTTGTAAAAACGTTTAGCCCCTAAATAGTCCCCTTTCTATTGTTTTCGACGTCCAAACAGAAAAACCGACTTCTCCATTGCGTTCAAAAGGTACCAATTACCTTGGGTATCGAATATCATAATTTTTAATGGGCGTTTACTATTTTTAATCATTTTAGTTATCTACGCGATTTTTAATCCAACTGAACACCGAAACGTTCCAAAAATAGCACGACTCACCCGTAAAGGCGCAACACGCATAATAAGGCAGAAACTTTCTGCCCAAATTTAATTTTAATAAAATATTATATTTTTATTTGATAATTATTCATTTTATATCCTTAATTAATTAAGAATCTTGACAACGCACAAATCTCTAACTCTTTCAATTCAAATCATAAAATAGTCAAATACACAATAGCAATCAAGACTTAACATAACGTCAAATGTTTTTTCTTATTCATGTGCCTATCAACTTCATTTTATATCCTTAAATTTTAGATCTTGTTTTCAATAATAAAGATTTATAAACCAAAGAATTTATTTTTAGTTCATATCATTCCTCAAACACACATGGATACAACATTAAATTATAAAACTATACTGCATTTTCACATCACAAATTTTGTTTATATTAACAAGAACTCGATCTCACGAACTTATATATTTTCTTTAAAAAAACATTTTTATGGAAATCGGATTTTCATCATCAAAACTACTAGATCCATATAATAATATTATACACACATATATGCATATATGTTTTTTTATAACAAATTGAAGTTTATATATTTTATCAACTAAAAATCATCCTTATTTTCAAGAATTTTGCATAACATCGTGAATCAAACATTTTGACAATTATTCTCAAAAGACATTAATTTATTTTCTCATGAATTTAAAATATAATCATATAAAAACTAAAAACAACATATAGGAGGATACTTAAAAAAACTTGGGGACTTAGAATAGTAGAATATCGATAAACCAAGAAAATCGAGCAAATAAAATTCATCCTACTCCTCTATAGGTGGCGGCACAAAGGGAGTGTTTTTCCTAGGTTTCACTAGTGGAAAAAAACGTATTTGCTGCTCATTTGCTGCGGTTTTTGTATATTCGCAGCAATAAATAGGAAAAAGAATAAAAAAAAAAATTAATTGCTGCGGTTTTGGGGTGTGACTGCAGCAAATATTCAGTACCAATATTTTAATGTTTCTTTTTGAAGCAAATACACATTTCAATGTTTCTTTTTGCAGCAAATACATACGATCAGTAGAAATAATTGCTGCGGTTGGCTAGGGCCCGCAGCAAATAACCGTTGGACAATATTAATTTAAAACCCGCCATTTTTTTTTCACAAAACTTGACTACAACGTACAGTATACACTTTGCTTCGTTCTCTCAAACCCATTGAAAAAATGCTTCATCTTCATCTTCATCTTCATCTGCTTCGTTCCTCTTCTTCATCTTCCCAAACATAACAGCCTTCTTCTTCAAAGTTCTTCATCTTCATTTGCAAACTCGAAAACCGCTGTGTGTTAACAGTTTCTTCAAAGTTCTTCATCTTCTTGGTTCATAAACCCACGAAATTTAATATTTTTGTCTTGTTCATCTTCAAAACCCACGACATTAAGGTATTTTTTATCCTTTTAATTTGTTAAGCATTTAAGTTTTGCAAGATATTCATTAAAAAACTCAAAAATTATGGCAACCGTTTGTATATATACTAGTTTTGTTTCTCTGTTTTTCATTGTAGATAACATAACCCACGAAATCAAGGTAATTATATTTATTTTACTAGTTTGCAAGTTCATATCATTATTGTTTAACATGTAATTTAGTAATTTAGTGAATTTTTGTTTGAATTGTTATTTGCAAATGATATGTACTGTTTTGCTTTTGCTTGTATGCTAGTATGCCAAATCTGGATCCTATTTGAGCAAAATTTTACTATTTGTGAATTTTACATTATTCAAGTTTATGTTATTAGTTTGTTAAATATTTGTGTAATTTGTTAAATATGTGCTTTGTTGTTATAGTTATGTCTTTAACTATTAGAATTAGAATATGATTTTATTTAAAATGTAGTGCTTAATATTGAAGTATGAAGTGTAGAATTAGAATATGAAGTATGTATATTTAGGGTTAAATAGATTTGGTATAAATAAGTATATATTTTTTTAGGGGTTAAATATGTTTGTTAGAAATAAGTATATTGTTTAAAAGTTGTGTATTAATTTTGTTTTGAATCAATTAATCACACTAATTAGGATGACAACAGATCGTTCTTGGATGTATGGAAGCACTAAATCATCGGAATTTATTGATGGCGTATTAGATTTTGTAGTATTGCGGTTGAACATCAAGTTAGGACGGGGGGAGTTGGTTTTTATTGCCCATGTGTCAGTTGTGGCAATGTATCAAAGGTAGATAGTGTTGATATCCTTAGGGAGCACATACTTCGACGTAGGTTTAGGCCTCAATATCATGTTTGGGTTTGGCATGGTGAGGAGGGAGTTTACAAAGAGAAAAGTGTTGTTGAGGACGTCAATAATGTGGCTGATGTCAATGAGGATGTAGTAGATCATGTTGATGGGTATGAGACAGATGAAGAGAATGTCGATGAGGATGTGGATCGTGTTGATGAGATGATGGAGGGACTCGAGCATGAGTTAGGAAAACGTCCTCGTGTTTTTGACTTGTTGACAGAGGCTTCTCAAAAGCCTTTGTACCCTGGATGTATAAAGTTCAACAAACTAACAGCAGTGTTGACAATTTTCAACATTAAGTCAAAGTTCAATTGGAGTGATGCTAGTTTCACAATGTTATCAGAAGCGTTACGCGAGATGCTTCCTGAGGGCAATGAACTTCCAAAGTCGACATATTATGCCAAAAAGCTCATGTGTCCTTTCGGCTTAGAGTACCAGAAGATTCATGCGTGTCCAAATGATTGTGTGTTGTATCGGAATGAAAACGAGAACTTAGAAGAGTGTCCTAGGTGTGGGTTATTGCGCTACAAGCGTAAAGGGGCTCGGGATGCTAAAGGGCCCCCGGCTAAGGTATTGTGGTATCTTCCAATAATACCTAGATTCAAGTGCTTGTTTTCTATAAACAAAGATGCGTTAGATTTGAGGTGGCATGCAGATAGGGTGAAGAAAGGTCACTTGCTCACACATCCATCTGATTCTCCGGAGTGGAAGAGTATTGATAGGTTGCATAAGACTTTTGGGGATGATGTTCGTAATTTTAGGCTCGGACTGTGTACGGATGGAATGAACCCATTCGACAATCTTAGTTCTCATCATAGTACTTGGCCAATACTTTTAGTGATCTATAATTTGCCACCTTGGTTGTGTATGAAGCGTAAGTACATTATGCTTTCGCTTCTTATCTCGGGTCCTAAACAACCTGGCAATGACATAGATGTATATCTTGCACCTCTCGTTGAGGATTTGAGAAAGATGTGGGATGAAGGCGTTTCAGTGTTTGATGCATATGCTAATGAGGAGTTCACCTTGTGTGCAATGCTTTTATGCACCGTTAATGATTTTCCGGCATATGGCAACTTATCGGGGTATAAGAACAAAGGGAAGAAAGCATGCCCAATATGCATCGATGACATGGAATCCATGTGGATTCCTAAGTGCAAACACATATTCATGCACCATCAAAAGTTCCTCCAACGAGATCACCAATATAGTAAGAAGAAGAAGATGTTCAACGAGGAGGTTGAGGACCGTGTAGCTCGTCGACCGTTGACCGGTTATGAGGTTTATGAACAGGTTAAGGGAGTTGAGACTGTATTTGGTAAAACAGGGCAAGTACAAGGGGGTGAAGACCGATTATGGAAAAAAGAATCAATCTTTTGGAAGCTTCCATATTGGAGAGATCTTCAGGCTAGGCATTATCTTGACGTTATGCATATAGAGAACAATGTATGCGATGCCATACTTGAGACTCTCATGAACATTCCGGGTAAGACAAAGGATGTTAGGGCCGTGCGAGATTGGTTTGAATGTAAGGGTCTTCGTCCGGAGTTGTGGGAACATGTTAAGGTGAGTAAGAAAAGAAATAGAGCTGATGAAGTTGATGGCTGTAACAAGGGAAAGGGCGGTAAGAACAAGACGAGTAATGACAAAGTTTATTTGCCTCCAGCTTGCTACACATTGTCCAAAGCAGAGAAGCGGGCATTTTGTGAGTCTTTGTATAGCATTAAGGTTCCGTCTGGGTACTCATCCAACATGAAGAGATTTGTGAGCCTAAATGGTGAGCTGAAGTTGGGAAGCATGAAATCTCACGATTGCCATGTAATGATGCAAGTGTTCTTACCAATTGCAATCCGTGGAATACTGCCAAAACATGTGAGATATGCTATTACCGAGCTATTTTCGTTCTTCAACACAATTTGTAGTAAAGTTCTTGATCCCTTTAAACTTGATGCACTTCAACTCGACGTGATTGTAACTTTATGCAAGTTTGAGATATATTTTCCACCTTCTTTCTTTGACATAATGGTTCATCTTTTTGTCCATCTCGTTCGTGAGATCAAGCTTTTGGGTCCAGTTTTTTAAGGTGGTGTTATCCTTTTGAAAGACACATGGGTGTTTTACAAAACAACGTGAGGAATCCAGCACAACCCGATGGGAGTATGATTCAAGGCACTGTGAGCGATGAGATTAGTAACTTTATAGCCGAGTATTTGGCCATGGCAAAGCCTATTGGACTTCCCACCTCTAAACATGAAGGAAGGCTTGAGGGAAAATGAACAATTGGCTCCAAATCGGTCACACCTCCTCGAGACAGCCTTCTACAAGCACACTTGTATGTGTTGCATCATATTTCGAAAGTTCATCCTTTTTTGAGTGAGCATTTTGATATATTGCGCGCAAAACATCCTTTTAAAGGGGATAGGGCATTGATGCAGTTGCATAACAAGATGTTTATTAATTGGTTTCATAATCGAGTAATATGCGAAGAACTCAAGGGTGTATCCGAAATTGTTAAGTGGTTAGCTTTTTGTCCGCGTGATGGTGTCAACAAATATGAGGGTTACGATGTCAATGGCTTCACATTTTGGAATGAGGGTCAAGAAAGGAAGTCATCTTATCTACAGAATAGTGGGGTTTTTATTTTGGCGTCATCTACATTTTACGCGAGTGCGAAGGATCAAGCGTCGGTTGATGCTAAATTGGTATACTACGGGCGGGTACATGAAATATGGGAGCTTGACTACTCTACTTTCAATATTGGTCTTTTCAAATGTAAGTGGGTAGATAATAATCGACGATGCATAAAAAATGACGACCCTTGTGGATTCACTCTTGTAGACTTAGCTCGATTGCGTGATAGTGAGGAGCCATTCATACTAGCCACACAAGCCAAGCAAGTATTCTACATTGTAGACCCGTCTGATAAAAAATGGTCTATTGTTGTACCGGGAAAAAGAAGTATCCTTAGTATAGGTGATGTTGAGGATGAGGTAAAATATGAAGCTTTTGAAGACTCCCCTCCCTTTATCAATCCAAAATCAGTGGGTCAAGATGATGTAGATGATGTAGATGTTGGTTATATCGTGTAGATCACACAGAAGGAATACATTTGAATTAAGTGATTCCCAAGGTATGAATTTAAAGCTTTTTAAAGTTTTTTTGGCACTTGGTTTGTTTTGCATGAAACTTTGCACAGAGCACTATTTGTTATATATTATTGTGTTGAACATATTAGAATTGTAAATCATAGTCATATTCTTAATATTACTTAGTTTATGTTCTAATATATTTCTATTCATACTCTTTCAGGTACTGATATACATGCATCTATTTAGAGACGAAATTGTCCCCGACATTGAGACCTCGGATAATGAGCATCGTAGTGACGACAGTGAAGAGGACCAAATTGTGAGATACAAGCGTATGGCTGAAGACACTCCACCAATTGACAATGATTTTGAGACTGAAGACGCCCCACCAATGGATGCTCCCACTACCAGTAAGAAAAGAAAAGGGCTTGGTCCTACGAAAAACCTCAAAGTTACAGAACCCATGCATTTGGAATACAATGCATTGGGTCAACCCTGCGGAAAATGACGTAGGCAATATGGAAAACAAGTGGGCCTATGTATCCGCAAGATTTCCATATTGCACGCATGGAAGGAGGTTCCAGAGGGTTTGAAGAACTCTCTATGGAATGATACTGTGGTAAGCAACTTTACTATTTTTACTCATTTAGTTTCATTTTAAAATTAATTTAATTGACAGTAATAAATATAACTTTTTTTGTAGAATCTTTTCCCCATCGAGAGCGATGAGGACAAGAAGAATGTGTTTCTTTCAGCTATTGCTGAAAGATTCAGAGATTTCAAATCCAAGCTAGTAACTGGCTGGATTACGAAGAGGCGTGCCCGTACGACCAAAAAGGTCAAAATGGGAAACGAAGGTGGAGAGCAAGCACCTTCGAAGATGCCCTACGAAATATGGGGTCACATATCGAAGAGGGATTGGGAGGCCTTTGATGCCAAAAGAACAACTCCCATAGAATTTGTAAGTATTTCATATTATATTATAGTTTTTCATTTGAATTTACTTCTTTTGATTCAGTCATTAAACTAATACATGACATTCGATTTCTATTGATTAATTAGGAAAAGCGTGGTAAAGCTTCTGATTCTGCAAGCAAAAGAAATTTTTACCATCGCTTGTGCCAAAAAACGTACGATGAGGTCCGAAAAGAGTGGGTGGATGCGGGTTTATACCCCGATCAAAGTCCATCCACGCCCTCATCTACGACTACCTCCGCATCTGTGAATACTCATGCTGAAGATCGGGTGCGTGATTGGTATTGCGGGCTTCATTTCCGAGATGCAAGTGGTAAATTTACCATTAATGATCCGGGAACGAAGAAGGTTGCTGATGCTGTGGTGAGTTTTGAAATTATTAAGTATATTCTTGATTTGTTTTGTATTCTTTGGCTTTGATTTACTTATACTAATTGCTATATATGTCACTTTTTATTTGAACAGATGGGCTGGAAGGAAAAAGAAGCTACGGGGGAGTTCACCCCAAGAGGCAATGTTGACGCATTGCACTTGGTCTTAGGGAAAGACCACAGTAGGCGGGTAGTCGGAAAAGGAAGTGTTCGCGTGGGGTTACTGAAGGCATTCGGCAAAGAGTGTGTTGCTACTCAATCCCGAATGACGCTGCGGGATGAAGTAGCAACCCTCCGAGCAGAAATTACGAAGGACGTTCTCGCCAAACTGGCCGTCGTGTTGCAGAAGATGGGAGCACCCACTGTTGACTTGGCAAACCTGATTGTCGAGGATCAGGAGAGTCAACATGGGGATCCTAATGCTTTGGTCGAGCCAACACCCAAGCCCATTACCCCTGTAGCACCCCAGCCTATTACTTTCCCTGAAGGGGAAAACCCCACACGGGAGACCATAAACTCCGTTGCTCAAAATCCGAAGCCAACTCCGGAGCCAGTGCTACAGGTACATAGTTTTTAAATATATAAGCACCTATTAATTTAAATTGCAACGCGTTTTAATATTTTATTATGATGCTTATTATACTAAACGACACAATTTTCAGGAGGCGACTCCTTGTTCTCTTTTGCTGCCTCAGTTAGGTGTTGCTAGTGATGGCAACTTAACTAAGGTTGCATATGGTGTGGCCCAGCCAACCAAAGAGGGCCAAAAAGTGCATTCGATGCCTGTTACAAGTGACCACATCAGTGTGACCGTGGAAACTATTCTAAAGGGGTTTGAAGATTTCTCACTCCCGGTTCCAATGCCAGAATGGAGCCTTGAGAAACTATCAGACGCCCTAGGTAGTTTTGTCACATGGCCATATGCTTGGGTCCGATTCACTAACATGGTAAGAATAATTTGTACCTTATTTATTTTTATATTTTTAATTGCATGCTTACACTAATTTAATTGTATAAATTGAAATAGCAAAAGAGTCTAAAGGGATCTTGGAGAGAGATCGGTTCGTCAGCAAAGGTGTCGACTGGGTCAAAGTCGATGCCAAGCACTCCAATTTTGACTGATGCGGAGCTAAAAGATCTCTCTCAAGATTGCAAATGGCTGCACACTTGTGCATCTCACCTGCGTGAGGAGGACCCAATCATTCTAAACCTGCAGAAGGACCAATTCTGCTTTTTAGAAAGCCCGTTTGTAATTATAAGTCCTAGTGACATTGGGCAATTTTTGAGAGGAGAGATGCTGAACGTAGCTCTTTTCCATGTCTACATGAGGTGATGCTCATTATCTTACAAGTTAGGCATTGTTGTTTAATTGTTTTAATAACCGAATTACTAAAAAAATTTTCTTATTCATGAGTTTAGTGCGGCTTACGAGGAGCTAAATTCTTGCGAACCTCCAATAAAAATTGGATGGTTTTGTCTTGAGTCGATTTCGGGTACTAAATGTGTAAATGATTCAAATGACATCAGAGCATACATTGAGACTGCTTTGACTAATTCCCTTGCATCTAAACACACGTTCATTCTGGCTCCATATATGGAAGAGTAAGTTTTATTTTTGAAATTGAACTTATCTTTTGATTTTTAAAGTCACCTAATCTCTAATTTGTTGATTTTAAATTTGCGTTTGTAGTTTGCATTGGATACTTTTGGTCATATGTCCTTTAACGAACACTAAGTCTTTGACTCATTACAAAAACCTCAAAGCCCGCCTCGCAACACAAAATTCAAAGCATTGTTGAATGGGTACGTAATATTAATTATTTTACCAATTTGATTTAATTAAGTGTTATATAAATATATATATATATATATATATATATATATATATATATATATATATATATATATATATATATATATATTCCATGCGTTTCAGCACAATGAAAAAAAAGCGTGGACAAATGGGATCTACATCCAGAGCCATATTTCCAAAATGGACAACAATAAAGGTACACAAATTCGATTTTATGCGTTTTTAAGCTTTTTTGGCACTTTTGCGCATAAAGTAGCTCAAACTTGGTTTGTTTTGCACGAGACCTGGCACACAGCACTATTTGGTATATATTATTGTGTTGAAGTGGTTAGAATTGAAAATCATAGTCATATGCTAGAAATTAAGTGTTTAGTTGCGATTTTATGCGTTTTTAAGCGTTTTTGGCACTTTTGCGCATAAATGAGCTCAAACTTGGTTTGTTTTGCACGAAACTTGGCATACAACAGTATTTGGTATATATTATTGTGTTGAAGTGGTTAGAATTGAAAAGCATAGTCATATGCTAGAAATTACGTGTTAAGTTGCGATTTTATGCGCTTTTAAGCATTTTTGGCACTTTTGCGCATAAAGTAGCTCAAACTTGGTATGTTTTGCACGAAACTTGGCACACAACACTATTTGGTATATATTATTGTGTTGAAGTGGTTAGAGTTGAAAATCATATTCATATGCTAGAAATTACGTGTTAAGTTGCGATTTTATGCGTTATTAAGCGTTTTTAGCACTTTTGCGCATAAGGTAGCTCAAACTTGGTTTGATTTGCACGAAACTTGGCACACAACATTATTTGGTATATATTATTGTGTTGAAGTGGTTAGAATTAAAAATCATTGTCGTATGCTAGAAATTATGTGTTAAGTTGCGATTTTAAGGGTTTTTAAGCGTTTTTGGCACTTTTGCGCATAAAGTAGCTCAAAGTTGGTTTGTTTTGCACGAAATATGCCACACAACACTATTTGGTATATATCATTGTGTTGAAGTGGTTAGAATTGAAAATAATAGTCATATACTAGAAATTACGTGTTAAGTTGCGATTTTAAGGGTTTTTAAGCGTTTTTGCCACTTTTGCGCATAAAGTAGCTCAAACTTGGTTTGTTTTGCACGAAACTAGGCACACAACACTATTTGGTATATATTATTGTATTGAAGTGGTTAGAATTGAAAATCATAGTCATATGCTAGAAATTAGGTGTTAAGTTGCGATTTTAAGGGTTTTTAAGCGTTTTTGCCACTTTTGCGCATAAAGTAGCTCAAACTTGGATTGATTTGCACGAAACTTGGCACACGACACTATTTGGTATATATTGCTGTGTTGAAGTGGTTAGAATTGAAAATCATATTCATATGCTAGAAATTACCTGTTAAGTTGCGATTTTAAGGGTTTTTAAGTGTTTTGGCCACTTTTGCGCATAAAGTAGCTCAAACTTGGTTTGTTTTGCACGAAACTTGGCACACAACACTATTTGGTAGATATTATTTTGTTGAAGTGGTTAGAATTGAAAATCATATTCATATGCTAGAAATTACGTATTAAGTTGCGATTTTATGCGTTTTATGCTTTTTTAGCACTAACATCTATTTTCTCTTAGTGCTTTTGACAACCTTCTAACTCCGTTGATTGCGGCAACTACACTCTCAAATACATGGATGATATCTTAAAATCCGTGAAGGAGGTTGGAGCCGAAAACATAGATGTCGTAAGTATTTATTACGTTCTTAAATTATTATTAATTGTAGAATCTAATGTTTATTAATCTTTTAATTTGATATTATATTATTGGTTTTATACGACATTCCGAGGGAAACACGCCCTCTGAGAAGTGGAGAGATGCGCGAATTAAAAGACAAGATTGGCGCGTATCTTTCTAATTTTTGTCCTTGATAAATTGTAATTAGTATAGTGTTTTAGGACTTTAATGTATATTATATATATATGTACGTACATAATATTATATTATATATACGATCGAGAGTTTACTATTACAAAGAGATTATTATTGGTGATTATTTGTGATTATCATTGGATTATTATTGGATTAATCATTGTTATTACATTGTACATTATTATTGGATTATTATTAGTATAAAACGAAAAAAGAAAAAAAAATACCAAGTATTTGCTGCGGTTTTATGTTGACCGCAGCAAATAATGCCCCTTTTTCGCTGCGGTTAAAAACCGCAGCATTTAAAGTAGACCATTTGCTGCTAACACTATTGCTTGGGGCTAAAACCGCAGCAAATAATGGCCAAAAAACCGCAGCAAATAAGGTTATTTCCACTAGTGTTTGTTTCTTTACTTTTCTAGGTTTTAATTAGAATGTAGGAAATAATGATTAGGGTTTTTCTTAGATTTTTATTTTGGGGGTTACAAACTTAATTAAGGTAACATTTACTCATCCTAATTAAGGCAATATTCCCTCCCATAAATCCCCCAATAACCGGCGATATTTAAATTTTAGACATAATATATTTATTTTATTTTTTTTGAGTTTTTAAATCTATATATACGTTATACGCCGCCCTTACGAAAAACGTGACGTTTAAAGTAAAACGAACCAACTTGTGTCATACTTTAGATTATTACTAATTATCCATTACTTACCACTTCTAAAAAATATGGAGGGAACCTAGTGGAGTTGACACGACTCATGGACACCCTAAACGTTTCGTGCCTCAAACTGATCAGACCAATATAGTATAACCTGAGTCTAATCATATGGAGAATTTAGAACACCTTTGAGAGAGGAGGAGGAGGAGGACGGGGAGGAGGAGAGAGTATCAACACCGGTTGTTTATGAGATTGAACCCAAGAGGGGGATAGAGGGGTAACGGATCAGCCAAGCGGGTCAGGAGGGGGTGACGTCTAGTGGTATGGGTCTTGGGAATGCTATGGAAGAATAAGAACTTGAGTTAGTTCTAGCTTTACCTTAAAGACTTCATGATGACTATTATAACTAATTTGTCATTGGAGAACCTCTTGCACCAGAGTTCATTAATTGTTCTTATTCAGAGGAGAAAGAGTATGAACCCATGGATACTGTGGAGAAGGAGGATCCCAGAGAAGGTCCCAAAGAAGAACCTAAAGAAGACCAGTTATCGATCAAAATGGGGGCTAGAATAGATTCTTCCAAGATCGTTTAAGAGATGATAGAGCTGAAAATAGAAACAGTGGGAACTCGGGATATTAAAGTAAGGGCCGTCAGAGATTTCAAAGGACCTTCACTAATCAAAATCAACAGGGAAATGCAGGAATGGTGTTGTAGGTGGTCAACATTCTGGCAATGGTGGACCTGGAAATCTCGAGACTCAAGCAACAGGAAAGGTTTCTGCTATTAATGCAAAAGAGCTAGCACGGACTCCTGATGTGGTGACAGGTATGTTTAAAATAAATTCAGTACCTATTAAAGTGTTGTTTCTAGAAGTAAAGTTGAACAACTAAACCTAAAAAACCCTAAAAGTGTTTCATATGTTGTAGTTGTGTCATTTGGTGGATTGTACGTATACATGTAATACTTTATATAGAAATGTTAATGTGATAATTGAGAAGGTTATTTTTACAAGCGAGTTATACGTCTTGGATATGGAAGGGCTAGAAGTAATCTTAGGAATGGATTGGTTGGGGAAGTATAAAGCTACAATGGAGTGTCGCAATCAGAGAGTTGTGTTAAGAGGACCTAATGGCGAGAATGTGAGTTATAAAAGAGATCCTAAGAGTCCTAAGTCGAATATAGTGTCAACATTGACACTTGAAAAGTCAGTGCAAAAAGGATGTGAGTTATTTGTGTCTAACATAAATGAGATAGGGAGCAAAGAACTTAAGGCGGAAGATATACTGGTGGTGGGGGAATTTACGGATCTATTTCCTGACAAGCTGCCAGGGATGCCTCCCTCGCGTAGCATTGATTTGACCATTGACTTAATGCTAGGTACGAGACCAATTTCAAAGGCTCCCTATCATGTGGCACCTAAGGAGATGGAAGAGTTGAAGGCTTAGTTGGAAGTGATGTTAGAAAAAGGGTATATTAGGCCTAGTGTATCACCATGGGGAGTACCCAGCTTTTTATGAATAAGGTGTCTTTTCTAAGATAGATTTGCGTTCTGGGTACCATCAATTGAGAATCCATGAGGGGGATATACCGAAAATAATATTTTGTACACGGTATGCACATTTTGAATTTATTGTGATGCCTTTTGGGTTAACTAATGCTCTAGCCGCGTTTGTGGGACTTATGAACCAAGTGTTTAGAGCTTATTTAGATAAGTTTGTGGTGGATTTTATAGATGATATCTTGGTGTACTCTAAGGATAGGGGTGAGCATGAAGAACATTTGCGTGTGGAACTGAAAATTTTAAGAGAAAATAATCTACACACAAAGTTGTCTAAGTGTGAATTTGGGTTAGAGAAGGTATCGTTTTTAGGGCATTTGGTGTCTACGGAGGGAATATATATTGATCCTTCTAAGGTCAAAGCGGTGAGTGATCGGTTTGCAGCTAAATATTTTATGGAGGTAAGGAGTTTCTTAGGTTAGGCTGGTTATTATTGGAGATTTGTTAAGGTTTTTTCTTGCATTGCTCGACCTATGACGTCTTTGATGAAGAAAGAAAAGAAGTTTTAGTGGTCTAAGGAATGTGAAAGGGCTTTTCAAACCTTAAAAGAACGTCTAACTTCTGCACCTGTTTTGGCATTGCCTGATCCTTCTCTAGATTATCAAATGTATAGCGACGCCTAATGAATTGGGTTAGGGTGTGTGCTTATGCAAAATCGAAAGGTTATTGCTTACGCATCGCGCCAGTGAAAGCCTAATGAGGTCAACTATCCCGTGCATGATTTGGAGTGAAGTGTAAGGTATTTACGAATCATCAGAGTTAAAATATTTGTATACTCAGAGTGAAGTTAACATGCATCAGCGAAGATGGTTAGAACTTTTAGCTAACTACGATCTTGACTTCACATATCATGAAGGGAAGGCGAGTTTAGTTGCTGATGCCTTGAGCAGGAAGACTACCCATTTCGTTAATGCTTTGACAGGGTCCGATGAACTTATCAGAGATTTAGCTAAATTGAAAGCACAAGTGCGAGAGGATCAAGGAGAGGGTTTCTCTATTCATGAAGATGGAAGTTTGAGATTTAATGGAAGCTGATGTTTGTCGTCTAGGGAATTGTCAAGGCTCATAATTTTAAGTTTTCCCTGCATCCTGGGGGGTGGGGGGGAAAGATGTATCAAGACCTCAAACACAAGTTTTGGCGGTCAAGGATGAAAAGAGATATTGTTGAATTAGTATCTAAATGTTTAACCTACCAGAAGGTCAAAAGTGAACATAAGAGACCGAGGGGCTTACCATAGCCATTGAAAATTCCGTTGTGGAAGTGGGATGACATCTCTATGGATTTTGTAGTCAGGTTACCCCGAACTAGAGCTGGTAACGACACTTTGTGGGTGATTGTTGATCGATTGACCAAGTCAGCGCAATTCACTCCTGTGAATTGCAAATGGGAGATAGAACTATTAGCACGAGTCTATATCAAGTATGTTGTACGATTCTATGGTGTGCCTCACACTATAGTGTCGGATAGGGATACACGTTACCTGTCACATTTCTATAAATCACTTCAGTTAGGCTTGGGGACAAACTTATTGCATAATACTTCATTTCATCCATAGACTGATGAGCAAACAGAGAGAACTAATTAGATATTGGAGGATATGCTCCCTACACGCAGGGTCTTTGGGATGGACATTTAGATCTTGTTGAGTTTTCTTACAATAACACTTATCAAGCCACGATCCAAATGGCTCCTTTTCAGGCTCTATATGATCGCCACTATCGTAGTTGAAGCTATCACGTTAGGACCTGACTTGTTGTTACAAATGACAAAAAAAGTTAAACTGATTTGTGATCGGATGAAGGCCGCCCAAGATCACCAGAATTCTTACGCAGATTTGAAACGATGACATGAGGAATTCGAGGTGGGAGAACGAGTTCTTTTAAATGTCTCCCCTACAAGGAGTGTGGTCTTGTTTGGTGCTGAGGAAAGCTCAGTCCGAAATACATTAGTCCTAATGAGATAATTGAATTGATTGGTACTTTCACTTATCTGTTAGCCTTTCCTAATTCTTTGTAGAAAGTGTATGATGTTTTTCATGTGTCGCAGTTGAAGCGGTACATTGCGGCGACGACACATGTTTTAGACTCAGAACCGTTAGAATTGGATTCAACCTTTACTTATGAGGAAAAGCCGGTTCATATTTTAAATACCAAAGTAAGAAGCACTCAACGCAAAGACATTACCATGGTCAAGGTTTTGTGGTCCAATCATGAGAGAGGAGCAGTTACATGGGAGACGAAGTCGTCCATGCGAGAGAAATACCCTTTGCTTTTTCAGGTTAGTAAGTTTCGGAGACCTTACTTCTTTTAGGGGGTAGAAAGCGTAGGAATTTCGCGCATTATGGTTTTATTAAAATATATTGGCATTTGTTACGTTTCATGGATTTCATTGACTAAAAACAAAAAACAAATTTGCCTTTGAATGGGAAACGGTACTTAAGTTACGAGGACGTAACTTCTTTTAAAGGAAGTATTTTGTAACACCCCACTAATTTCACATAAGAAAATTATAAATATATCAATAATTAATAATAATAATAATAATAATAATAATAATAATACAATAATAATAAATAAATATCAAATTAGAATACACGGGTGGTTAATTATTCCAACCTACTATTTTTTTTAAATTAATTAAATTAATTAATTGCTCGGTTTAATTGTAAGCAAAAACCATTACGCGACAAATTTGTTACACGACGAAACACACGCACAACAAAATATAAAAGATGAGGAAATAAAATGTAACTAAAAAGTATGTACTAATATATTTTAATCGACTAATTATTTATTAAATAATTAATTTAATTGATATTTTAACAGGGTGTTATAATGTATAGTTAATTAAAAGTTGAGATTATTAAAGAGATATCATTAAAAGGTTAGATTATTCAGACTAATTTTCTTTTGAAAATATTAAGATTGAACATATGAGAAAAATTACCAATATAACTAAAATCTATACACAAAGAAATTAGTTAATTTACTCGTTACTCACTAGAAAAAAAAACTTGTTCGTTTAATAGCAGACAAAAGAATGATATTGCGATATTTTTACAAAATATACGGCGACCCCTACGCCCAATGCAAGATCATGCATATGTTTGTTTGAATGGTTTTGTACAGATCAGACTATCAAGATAATACATAACAACCATCATTTCCTTCCTTATCTTACGATCCTTATAATACTGCTTAAATTAATATTGAAAGTATATTTGACCAGCGTTAGAAGAGGTGTAAGATAAGGAAAGATAATGCTTGTTATACATCCTAAAGATAATGCTTGTTATACATAAGGAAAGATGAGGAAAATTAGTCAGATATTCCGACTAACAAATCAGAAAATAGTAGGAAATTTACGACTAATTTCCTATTAATAAATAGTCATAAATTAGTCGGGAATTCATGAAGACTTACAATTTAAGGATCAAAGGCTCTAAAATAGAACTCAAACACCCAAAACCAACCCTTGAATTTCTTTTTCTTTTTTCTCCGTTTTTCTCTCTAATTTTCGAATGCAATAGGTGAAGAATGAAGAAATTTTTTGATATTTGATTGATAATCAAGCATCCATGTGAACGGATAAGGTAAAAGTTATGAAGAAGATTAATGCACACACTTAATTACCCATGATATTGCATTAAGGGAGGAGTTAGATGAACTCCTCCAAGGCTCCTCACAACCGGCCACCCTTTCAATTCCATCCTATTATGTTTTAAAAAATTAATTAAATTAATTAATTGTTGGGTTTAATTGTAAGCAAAAACCGTCACGTGATAAACTTGTTACACGACGAAACGCGCGCACAATAAAATATAAACGATGAGGAAATAAAATGTAACTAAAAAGTATGTGCTAATATATTTTAATCGACTAATTTTTATAAAATAATTAATTTAATTGACATTTTAACAGGGAGTTACAATGTATAATTAATCAAAAATTGAAATTATTGAAGAAATATTAGTAAAAGATTAGATTATTCAGAGTAATTTTCTTTCAAAAATATTAAGATCGAAAATATGAGAAAAGTTACGAATATAACTAAAATCTATGCACAAAGAAATTAGTTATTCGATATGTTTACAAAATTTACGGCGACCCCTACGCCCAACGCAAGATCATGCATATGTTTGTTTGAATGGTTTTGTACAGATCAGACTATCAAGATAATACATAACAACCATCATTTCCTTCCTTATCTTACGATCCTTATAATACTGCTTAAATTAATATTGAAAGTATATTTGACCAGCGTTAGAAGAGGTGTAAGATAAGGAAAGATAATGCTTGTTATACATCCTAAAGATAATGCTTGGTATACATCCTAAATATAGACATCATGTTTGCTACTCATTGTTTTATGCGAAAACTTAAATTTAAAAAGTTGTACTTACTTTGCAGAATATTTAAGCTATATTAGATAATTTATATCCTATAATATAAGTTGTATTTTATATTTGAATACAAGTTTTATATTTAATTAACTTTTATGTAAAAAAAACAATTTAACCAAAAGCTAAAACTGACGGTTGAGGTCCAAGATATATTATATACTCTAACGCACCCCTTCATATGAGATCAGTCCTTTAGGCTAGCAGTGTAGGCGCAAAACATGCCCTAATCTATCTACACTATAAAAAAATAGCAACTTTTCGACTGTCCAAAAGAGTCGGAAATCAGTCAGTATAGAGCTATACCGACTGATTTTCGACTATTTTGGGATAGTCAGTTCAGAATGGTCGGAATTTCATTTTAGTAGGAAAACAGTCGGAATTTTCGACTAACCATTGTTAGTCAGAAAATTAGTCTGAAATTCCGACTACCAAGTTAGTTAGAAATAGTAGGAAATTTCCAACTAATTTCCTAATAATAAATAGCTGGAAATTAGTCGGAAAATAATATTTCATAATTTATCCCAAAATGACAAGAAAAAGGTTGCATAAAAATTTCCGACCACTTTTCCGACCAGATTCCGACCACCCGGTTGGTCGAAAAAAAATTGAACGAAAGAATGTGCCACGTCATACCCACGTGGCACCCACCACCTCAACAATCAGCTTACACACAAATGTCTTGGGGAGGTTGGAACCGAAAACCTCATGGATATTACACCCATACTCTAACCGGTAGGCCATCTGTTGATTAGTGATATTCTAAGCTATGTTATTGAACTTATAACATAACACTCCTACCACTTTGTTTATTATTATTATTATTATTATTATTATTATTATTATTATTATTATTATTAGTCGTATTAGTAAAGTATTAGTCGTATTAGTGTAGTGTTAGTATTTTTATTAGTTGTATTTGTATATTATTACTTTTATTAATATATTATTACTTGTATTAGTTGTATTTGTGTATTATTATTATATGGAAAATTTGCTCAAAATAATCTCAACTGTCGCTCATTGGCCAAATATAATCCCAACTATCACTTATTTTTTAATAATCCCAACTATGACTACAGTTTGTTCATAGCATACTCATCCCCTTTATTACCAGCTGCAATCGGTTACAATTATGGTGTTAAAACCTACCCCCTCCATCTATTTAAATCCTTCTTCTTCTTTCCCATTACTCCTCCCTCCATTGATGAACCCTATACCCCAAATAATTAAATGAAAATTAGAAATTGTTAAAACTTTATATCCTCAAAATCTTCCAAATTTGATTTAATTTTTAGGGTTATTAAGACCGACAATTCATTATAATTACATTGAAACAAACATAGAAGCTACCATTAATCTAAACCGAATTATTTGATTTTTAGGGTTACAAATTTAATTTTGGGAGGAAGAGATTTGGAAAGGAATTAGTATGAAATTATGGAGGAATTAATGGAGAAGTAGTTGAGTATTGAACTGAAGGGAAAAACTGAATTCAAGATTAAAGTAAAACAAAAAAATATGAAAAAGAAATTAAATTTATTTTTACCTGTTGTAACCGGTAATAAGGGGGAGGGGTATGCTATGAACAAACAGTAGTCGTAGTTGAGATTATTAAAAAATAAGTGATAGTTGGGATTATTTTTGGCCAATGAGTGTTAGTTGGGATTATTTTGAGCAAATTTTCCTTATTATATTATTAGTCGTATTAGTGCATTATTAGAACTTTATTAGTTATCTAGCTTTATTAGTCGTATTAGTTATTATTAGTCGTATTATTATTATTATTATTATTATTATTATTATTATTATTATTATTATCGGATTGGTGCATTATTAGTCGTATTAGTATATTATTAGTATAATATTAGTAGTATTAGTATTTAATTAGTCGTATTAGTGTAGTATTAGTAGTATTATTAGTTGTATTAGTATATTATTAGTTGGTATAATTAGTCGGTGGATTTTAGTCGATAAATTGTCTTTTTTTTGTAGTGTTAGTGCATTATTAGTTTATTATTAGTTATGTTGGTAGATTATTAATCGTATTTGTGAATTATAAATATATTATTAGTTATACTGATTGTACAATTTCTAGAATCCGGAGGTAGTATGAAAAAATATAATGAAAAAACAATAATTGTTTTACTTACTATCATGCATTGCGTGTACATTATCTGTGCATGCAAATATAATAATTAAATAGTGAATCCAATAAATAATCCATAACTTTGGTCAACTAATTAAGGAATGTGGAATTTTATTTTACCGACTAAAATTTTCCAGACTAAAATTTAGTTGAAAATTAATCGGAAAATAATTAATGGTAAATTTTTTTTTTCTAAAAATTTCGACAAAAAACTAATTCAATAGTAATTTATTTGCAGATTTCGACTAACGCCTGTATATAATTTTTAAATTTGTATATAGTTTTTATATATTGTGAGATGCATGAGGTGAACCCATGACACTCAACTACCAAGGTATAGAAATAA
Source organism: Amaranthus tricolor (assembly GCF_026212465.1). NCBI lineage: Eukaryota > Viridiplantae > Streptophyta > Magnoliopsida > Caryophyllales > Amaranthaceae > Amaranthus > Amaranthus tricolor. The sequence continues at coordinate 17,862,927 of NC_080061.1, forward strand.
CCAACCCATTAAATTCAATATGCTTTTAATTATATTTTTTTGTCGTTATTTCAAATATTAATAACTAAATTAATGCGGGAAGATATGTATATAAATAGAAAAAGAATATATAAAATATTTTCTATGTCTTAAAATTCTAACTTTTTTAATGAAAAAGCATTCTTCATGTTTTTACTTAAACCAAAACTTTCCTAACTTCTTATTAGTTGGATTATCTTATTTATTTTTAGGCCTTTTAGTGAAAGATATCAAAAAAGTAAACTATATCGGAATATAATTCAAGTAAATATCAATCTTATACATGAAATTTTTTTTTTACGTTTCTAGATGATAACCAGCTTTATCCTTTGTATTCGACGATCATGTTTCTGCATTATTACCTAAATTAATTCGCAAAGCTAATCTAGATTGTTTATATTATCTCTGTTAAACTATGCACGTTACAGAAAAACTAAAAGACATGGTCAATTGTTTATATTATCCCTTCCAGAGTTTACAACGATTCTTACGTACAAGCACATGCAATACTTTACTCCCAGTTATTATTACTTGCATTTAATATGTATGTTGATGCCCTAACTTCAAGGTAGGTTGTATACTGCAGGTCGTGCTAATTCTTATTTTATGCGGAAAAAACAAAATTATTCAAAATATTTTAATTTTTTATTGATTTTCTTACAATAATTTTATTTTGATTTATCATGAAAAATTTAAATTTTAGGGTTACTTACCCAAAAACATTATTGTCCAAATGGTAATCGATTTTGGTAGGTTAATTATCACAAAAAAGATAAAATAAAATAAAAAATCAAAAATATTAAATTAAAACTTTAAATTAAAAAAAACTAGTCTATTGTGCTTTTTAATTTTTTAATATTTTTCTATTTTTTTAATTTAATTTTGTATTTACTTTTTATTTTTTTATGCAAAATGACTTATTGTATAGGTAGAGGTTATATTAGTGTATTATTAATAGCTTTTAACTAGTTTCGATTATTCATGGTTAATCAAAAATTGAGATTATTGTAAACAATCTAGTGAAAAGTTGGATTATCTTAAGTAATTTTTCCAGAAAAGCAATTGCCAATATTTTAGAAAATATTTTTATGTATTCTATTCCCTACAATTTACATATGCATGTAAAATTAGTCGGTGTTTGGATGATTTTTTTTGCTTCTTGGTTAAATTCGGTCTTTTTATTTGGTCAAAAAATTAAATAAAATTATCATAAATGCTTTTAACTTGCAGTTTGATAATCGATTTTTATGCCAAAATGGAAAGTCAACCTAGTTTTGTTTTTTAGTTTTTGATTCGTTGGCGTAATTATTTTTATAATAAATAGCCAATAATTAATAATTAATTTTACGAAAAATATTTATAAATAATTTATTTTTAAGCTGCAAACGTTTTTTCCTAATCAAACAAGTTATTAAAAAGCAAACAACCAACCAATTGCTGCATTTAGTAAATTTACAATAAGTCAATAATGTTGTCATGTGTATTATACATGTTACTCCATGTTGCTCGGTTAACATGCAGATTTAATAGTAGGCTCGTCACGTGGAATTAGCCGGATAAGTCGTCAAATATGTTAACTAAATTTATATCTATAATTACTATTACTAAAACAAACACTGATAATATAATTACTATTTAATATTACTTATGAGTCATAATCTCAACAAAAATTTTTCCTGCAAAACTCAATAATAATATCATTGTCGTTATGACCAATAATTATATCTTTAACTTTATTAATTCTTTTACTATAATATTATCAATGTTGATTGATTTTATATTTTTAGGTCACAGCATTAATGTATTAAAAAATTATATATTTTATTTTATTTTTTTCAATTATTTATAAAATCTTATCAAATTTATCTATTAAATGAGTATTATTATTAAATTAGTGTATCAAACATTTTGTGATGGTTTAAAGATTATATACTTTTGTTAGGATTTTTTATTTGTAATATAATTGGTTACTTAAATGTAAAGCTTAATTCTAATATGATTTAGGTTGTGACTATCTTTATGCAAGTCACTTATATTTTTATGACAAAGAAATTATTTTTTTGTTTAAACATTTATAAAATGATTTTACATTTTGGTACGTTAAATTTGATTTTGAAGTGTGTTATTAATGTAATATATATTTTTGTTAGCATAAATTGGTATGCTTTTTTTTTTATTAAAAATACTTATAATTTTGTATAGTATAAAATACGCATAATTTTGTATTGTATACTTCATGTATGATTCATTTGCCCTTTTATTCAAAATAAACAAATAGAGGTATAAATATAAATATATTAAATATATAACCAAATTTTTTGTCTTTTATTGTGATTTATTTGTCATAAACTAAATTTTTGCAATCATCTCTGCGCACGATGCTAAGTATGATACAAATCATACAATGTATGTAAAGTATACAATTATTCAGAGTGAAATGAGATATTAACTATAATGTAAAATTTATTTCTTAAAGATACATAGGAAAATTTAATAAAGTCGTGCATCATACGGACACTATCAAGTGGTTTAATTTATGGCTAAAGTCAACTAAATGTAAACTAAAATGTTACAAACTCTAATATTTCCTTCTAAAATATTTTAACGTTTGACTTTTTATGCATTACAAGTCGGGAATGCATAAATTTGACTATTAATATCTATAATTATGTGTATAAAATATAATAATTAAATATTAATTATTCTTGCATTAAAATAAATCAAACAAGATCCTACCAAATTATATTTTAACTATGTTTTAACTTATTTATGAAGAATTAAACACTCTCACTAATTATGCATTAAAAAAATTAAGTCAATAATATATGCAGAATTTATCACGTGTATTATACATGTTACTCGCTCCTTGTTTGGCTAACATGAACTATTAAGGATTAATAGTAAGATCTAAAATGCGTTTACTAAGCTGCTTTCGTCTGTACAAACTACGTACATTTTGGCTACTCTTTCTCGGAAAGATGCACAATTTTATTTATTTTAATTATTTACAATTAAGTAATTGAATAACTTAACATGGCATCATATTAATGATAAATATTAGATAATGCATCTGCATCATTATTAGTAAAGATAAAGACAACCCAGATCTTGTTATCATGTGTTACACCCATTAGACTGTTACTTAAAGTAATTTAATAAAAGTTAAAAAGGAATTGATTCGCACAAGGGATTCGAAATGGAATGAGGAAAGGGAATGAAAGAGAAAGGAATGGATTCCCCTAATTTAGCCTAGTTGTTTGGCTGTATTCAGGAAACGGAATGAAATGCTCATTGATTCCCTTTGTGACTGTTTGGTTCAAGTTAAGTAATCAAATTATGAGTTTTTAAATTCTTTTATATTTTTTCCAAAAGTAACTAGTTATTATGTGATAAACTTGAAAACCTTATTTTTTTAAAAAATATCATTAACCTGTATCATCTTTTCCTGTAATAAGAAGAAAAAAAAAACATAACTCTAAATAATATCTTTCTAGCTCCATTGATTACAAATAATAATAATAATAACAACAACAACAACAACAACAATAATAATAATAATAATAATAGCAATAATAATATAAATAAAATTAATAACAACTTTTTTTTAAAAAAAAATTACCAGTCGCACAAAAAGTGCAACTGGTATTTTTTTTAATTTTATTTTTTTAATTTCGAATTATGAAATTTTTTTGTTTAATTAATTTATTTTTTAAGTTATTGTTATTTAAATAAATATTGTAATAAATTATTTTATTTTAATATAATATTATATTATGATAATGTTATTATAATAATTAGTTTTGAATTTAAATAATTTATTTGAATGTTTAATTATTTTTTAACATAATAATAATATATTAATTAAAATTTAGTTTTGAATTTAAATAATTTAGTTGTTATAACAATACCCATAAATCAAAGTTCAATTTTTAGTGATAGGTAATGAAGGGGAGAATGGAATGGGAAAGTGTAGGGGGGGGGAATGAGGGTATAATAGTTTGGGGTAAACCCAAAACTAAAATGGGGGAAAGGGAATGATAGAAAGTGGCAAACAAATAATAACAAAGGGAATTGAGTATTTCCATTTCCTTTCCCTTTGATTATTACCCCCAACCAAACGGCCCCTAAATGTATTAATAAGTTGTGGGTCTTAATTTGTCTTATAACTTTTTTGATAGAGACTTATCTTTTTATAGTTGTTTTCAATGTTGGGATGAATATAGGGCTGAACAAAGTTTGGTCTAAACTTTAAACCAAATTGGAATTTTAGTATTTGGTCTGGTCTACGTTTTACGGTCTAGTCTCGGTTTTTTATTTTTCACACCAGACTAGACCGCAAACCATACTATGGTCAAACTTATAATTTTTTTTAGTAAAAATAAGTTGCTACCTGGATATTTCAGGATGTGATTATTTTTATACAGTAATATATACTTGAATGATGTTAATGTTATCAACTAATTACAAATTCTATTATATTTATTGATTGTAGGTGTGGAATATTTGCATAAACACATGTATTAATTTGGATAAAAAATATAAAAATAAAAACCGTAAATCATACCAAACCAAACCATTGTAAAACAATTTGCTCCGGTCCGCTTTGCTGATTTAAACGGTTTGATCTGGAAAAATTTCAGACTAGAATTTTTAATTTAGTCCGATTTTAATGTCACACTAGACCAAACTGGACCGTGTTCACTCAAGCTAAATACTAGTTATAACATGTTATTAATATACGTATTTTGGGGTTAAGTTGAGTTTTACTAGCAAAGTCATGCCCTACTACAACATGAGCACTAATATGGATCATGTATGATATCGTTGTATCTCTGTTGACTCTATACAGTGCTACTTTTGTGTCCGAAATGAGAGTAAGTCTCTCTCGCGCAAATATAAGAATGCATTACACGCAAGCACATCCATACTTTATTCCCAGTTTTTATTACTTGCATAAATCACCATAACTTCAAGGTAATGCTAATCCATTTTTTATGTGAAAAAAGAAAAAAAAAAAAACAATAGGTAAATTTTAGAGTATATATTTATGTATTTCTACGGCATTCCATATGCAAGTAATATTAGTGGGTGTTTGGATGGTTTTTTTCCTTCTTGGTTAACTTTGGATTTGGTAGCTAGTTAAAACGTAAAAATATCGTTTGAAAAATGTTTTTAACTAGTTGCATAAATGATTTTTATGCCAAAATCTAAAAGTCATCCTGGTTCTTTTTTGTTGGCTTTGTACTTGTTAGTATAATTTTTTTTATAATAAATAGCTAACAATTACTAACTAAATTTACCAAAAATCTTTATAAATAACTGACTTTTCAGCTAACAAATATTTTTTACTGGTCAATGAAGTTAATTTAAAAAACCAAATCACTTACAAGCAATTGGTAGATGCATAGAGTAAATTTACAAGAAAGGCAATAGTGTAGATGTATGTATGTCATTGTATTATACATAGAACTGTTTAATGACCAACCTGAAAACCCGAATCAGAACCAAAAGTTATCAGACCGAAAAATATGTTATATTTTTAGGTTTTCGAACTTACATTACCCGAACTGAAGTTGTATCCGAACCGGCTGATAACCGAAAATTAGAGAACTGAATTCGAACTGCAACCGATTTTTATAACCGAATATAACTATTAAACGAGATTAGTCAAATGATTATAAACCCAAACTATTTGGAAAAATAAACTTCTAGGAAAACACTGTCAAAGGCAGCGTTTTGGTACCCCTAATGGATTGGAAACTGTGTTTTAAGTGGAAGGGAAGACAGCATTTTGCACTTAATGGCTTGGCAGCGTTTTTCCTCAGCCTTAAATTTAGTTTTTTGTGAAAAAGAACAATTAATGGAAAACGCTATAAAAGACTATTAATGTCAAATTTTGACTTTTATTGTAAAATAAAGAATAATAGTAGTATCATTAAAAAATATTTTTATTTTCTTTACTTATATAATAATTTTTATTTTTAGTTTTAATGTTCTTGGTTTTTATTTTGAATATTCTTTTATTATTATTCTTAATATTAATTTATATTTTTTTTAATATTTTTATTTTTTTAATATTGTTATTTTTTAGTATTTTAATATTTATATTATTAATGTTCTTTAATATTTATTAATATTTATATTATTAATATTCTCATTTTTAATATTTTTATTTTTGATATTTTTTAATAGTCGTAATATTTTAGTGCTCTTATTTTTTAATATTTTTAACTTTCTAATATTTATATTATTAATATTCTTTAATGCTCATAAAAATTAAGAATATTAAAAAATAAGAATATTTAAACAAAAATAAAAACACAAATATTTAAAAATATGAATTAAAATTAAGAATATTATAGAATACTAATAATATAAATATTAAAAAGTAAAAAATAAAAATATTCAAAAATTAAAATATTACGACTATTCTTATAGTCACATTTGTTTAATTTTTTTTTACTAATTACTACATGTAAAGAATATAAAAATTTAAAATATTAACACTAAAAATTAAAAATATTATTTAAGTAAAGATAAATAAAAATATTTTTAAATGATGCTAATATTATTCTTGTACCAAGCCAAAGTTTCAAAGTTTGATATTAATTCAAAAACAAAAAAAAAAAAAAAATTAAGGTTGAGCGAAAAATTTGCCAAGCATCAAGTGTCAAACGCTGTCGTTAGTAGCGTTTTTTCCTTCCACTCAAAATTAGTTTCCAGTTCATAAGGGTACCAAAACATTGCCTTTAATTTGACAGCGTTTTTTCTAGAAGCTTATTTTTCCAAATAGTTTAGGGTGACACTTATTTGTCCAAACACTTTGAAATTGAAGCTTAAATAAAAAAAAAGTTCCGAATTATGCACGGAACTAAATTTTATCCGGCTAAATCGACTTAACGCAAATCGATATTTAGTTGAGCTTTAGTAAACCCAAACCAATTTTGAACCGAAATGTTTTAAACCCAAACCGATTTTTAATTAAAAGCAAGTCAAAAATCCATTAATTATATGATTAATTTTAGTTTATCAAACACTTAAAAAATTTATAACTGATTTAATTTATAAAATTTTTAATGTTTGAATTTATTATCTATAAAAATACACGCTAATAGATCAAATTTTAATCATTGAACTCTAAAGTAGAATTGATTTATATTATATGATACATTGGTAGTCTATTAGAATAAAATGTACTTACTCTCTCCCATATAGTTTGAATCAAAGATAAAATTGTTGTTTTTTTTAAGAAAAACGTGTATAATAGTAATAAATAAAGAGAGATAATAAATTATGTGGATAAAAATAAAAGAGAGTTAAAATGTATGGATGAGATTAAAAGGAAGTGATGGGTTATAGTCAAAAAATAAAAATGATACAAATTAAGTGGGACAAACCAAAATGAAAAATGCTGCAAATTAAATGAGACAGAGGGAGTATTTTCATAAGTATACTTTTATAAATATATAATTTCATATAAGTCAAAATATCAACTCGATGTGTTGTCATATCAAATAATACGTTTACAAGCCAATTTCATAATGCTTTTGAATTATTAAAGATAAACAATTTCAAACCCCAATACTATTTATAAAGCTGATTAAAAAGTAAGTGCTAATAAATAACAATTCTGTTTCTAATTAAAATAATTAAAATAAATTGATTTGACGCAATCGATAAAATAAGTGGTAATTATTTTTTTCGTAAGTAAATAAGCTTACAACAATTAAAAATCAACTATATATCAACATAATTCAATAATGACTTGATCGATAGCGCTCCGTAACTGATTTCTATTCTAAAAATAAAGTTGGAATTAGATTTCATCCCCAAAAATTCGAACTAGTTATAAACCGATGACAATTCGAACCCGATTGATACTTGAATCGAATTTCAACTGGTAATGAACCGATGTGAACCTAATAATGCGAATAACCATTGTTAATCCGATTCATAATTAATCGATCTAACTCGTGTATAACCCGTCACGCATACAACCAAAAATTACTACTACTACAACTACTACAACTATTACTACTACTACTATGACTATTATTATTATTATTATTATTATTATTATTATTATTATTATTATTCCTACAACTACTACAACTATTACTACTACTACTACTACTATCACTAGTGGAAAAAAGTCAAGTATTGCGTTACATATGCTGCGGTTTGTGTGAGACGCAGCATAAAATATATTGAAAAAATGAAAAAAATAAAAAAATAAGGGGCATATGCTGCGGTTCCAAGAAAATCGCAGCATGTAATGTATTACATGCTATGGTTTTCATGGAACCGCAGCATATACTCCTTATTTTTTTTTTTTGAAATTTTTTTTAAGTAATTGGTATATGCCTTATTACCGTAGGTATATCTCTCCTTTTTTTTAAGAAAAAATGCGCCTTATATTGTTCTTCTTTGTGCTACTGTTTCTTAACGTTAACAAATTAAAACCCTTCTAAAACCCACACGACTATTGTTTACTTGCTGCTATTGCTGTCTTCCCTCTTCTTCTTCTTCTTCTTCTTCTTCTTCGTTTGAAACCACACACACGACTACTATTTGCTTGTTTGCCATTGTTGTCTTCACCTTCTTCTTCGTGTGCTACTAAATCAACCTTCAAACCTTCTTCAAAACCCTTGAACAAAACCCACGAATTTGTACTTGTTCAACCTTCTTCAATACCCACAAATTTGTTCAATCCAAACGCACGAATTAGGGATGAGTTTTTAAAGGTAATTTCTCATTGTAATTTATTTTAATTTGTTCTAATTTTGGTCAATAGAAATGCACGAATTTGTTCAATACCCACGAATTTGTTCCTGGTAATGTGTACGAATTTTTTTTTTTTCATTGTAGGTTACAACATGCATCTAAATATTAGGTAATTAATTTCTTTGCATATATTAAGTTATACTTTTGATATGTTTGTGTTTGTAACTATAAATGTTGATTTTATTTAAGAATGTTATTTTATTTATGAATGTAGTTGTTATTTAGAAGTGAAGACTCAACTCTCTTAAATAATGATAAGGGAAAATTGAAGACTTAATTTTCTTAAATGATGATAATTCAAAACACATATTGATTAAACAAATAAATTAAGTAATTACATTTAGTTGTTTAAGTAAGTCTAAAATCATATTTGATATACATTTGATAAGTGATATATATATATATATATATATATATATATATATATATATATATATATATATATATATATATATATATATATATATATATATATATATATATATATATATATATATATATATATATATATATATATATATATATATATATATATATATATATATATATATATATATATATATATATATATTTAAGTTTGAAGATGTTGGAATATGCTTAAAGAACTTAAGTTTATCGTAAAGTTGATTTTATAAGTCTTGAAATACGTTTCAAAGTCTTGAAAATAATTACGTTTATAATCAGGTTAATTTCGTAATTATATTTGAAATATTTTAATAAGTCAATGTTTCTTGAAATTATATTTGAAATATTTTAATGAGTCAAGGTTCATTAAAATTAACTTTGATATTATTTGAAATTAAGCTTAAATGTTTTATTACACGTTTTATCTTAAACGTTTAAATATTTTATATTTGAACTTGAATTTAAATATGTTCTTAAATTAGTTTGATGATTAAATATAGTACTAGGTAGACATGTTTTGTTAATTATAGTACACGGCTATATTTGATGTTGAACTAGTTGTTATGCTAATTATATAGTTTCCTATTAATAAAATGATATTTGAATTAACACTAAATATAGGAAATGAATATTTGTGGTAATAATAATAATAGAAATTAATTTGAATAATTAATTTAAACGTTGATAAATCTGGTTTGTGCTTATTGTTCAATATCTTGTATGAGTACTAACGTGGCAGCATAGCATTGGATATTAAAGACAAATTACAAGTACAATGACGAAATTATTTTAGCTGTCAGAACACGTCAGTTTGAAGTTACGCTCAAGATCTTGAAGACAGGCGCAGAATGACCAGGTCAACAGAAAATAATTGAAAGGAGCCTTCTTGTTTTCCAAGATGTGTTGAGGCGTAACACTATATATATGAGGCTTCATTTCAGAATTAAGGATACATCTCTATGCACCTCTTCTTACAACTTTCTCTCTTGACTTAAAATTTAGAAATTCTCTAAGTGTTTAAAGAGTTGTAATTCTTAGTTCATCTAACTCTTACATTTGTAATAGGCTTAAGAGTTTAAAAAGAGTTAGATTAAGTTTAATACGCCTAACCAAGAATACTTTTCTAAGTGTTCAACTTGTGAATCTCTATTGTGAGATTTGGGATTTGCTTTTATTAAAGGGACTTGTAATACGGTTCTTCAAGGGGAAGAACATGGTGTGAGGAGATAGTGAGATCTTCTTGTTTGTATTAAAGTCGGATTAATAAAAGGCGTTGAAATCCTACGGGTCGAAAGAGAACCCATAAGCGGGGAGTAGGTTGGTTAGAACCGAACCTCGTTAACATATCGTGTGTTATACTTTAAAGTTTATTTTCCGCACATACGTTATTCTTTACGAATTGACTCAAAACTGTTCCAGAAAACATTTTTGACAGACTCCTCAAACTCTTGAGACAAGTTTCCAGACAAAATTTAAATAGCCCAAACTCTCTATTCACCCCCCCTCTAGAAAGTATTCAACCTCCTATTAACTTTCAAGAAGGTTTACATTTTACCTAGTTTATATAATTAGTTTGTTCATTACAATATACATAATATTATTATGGTTAATTAGGGTTGAATGAATGTGGTTATTAGAATAAATGTTGTTATTAAAATATACATAATACTATTATGGTTAATTAGGGTTAAATGAGTGATTATAACTTAGTTAGTTAATTAGGGTTAAGTATATATTTTTCATTTATGTGTATTAATTTTGCTTGAAATTAGGATGACTAAAGATCGTTCTTGGATGTATGGAAGCATTGAATCGTCATAATTTATTGATGGCGTATTAGAGTTTTGTAGTATTGCAGTTGAACATGAAGTTAGGATGGGGGGAGTTGGTTTTTATTGCCCATGTGTCACTTGTGCCAATGTATCAAAGGTAGATAGTGTTCATATCCTTAGGGAGCACATACTTCGACGTGGGTTTAGGCCTCAATATCATGTTTGGGTTTGGCATGGTGAGGACGGAGTTTACAAAGAGAAAAGTGTTGTTGAGGATGTCAATAATGTGGATGTCAATAAGGATGTAGTAGATCGTGTTGATGGGTATGAGAGAAATGAAGAGAATGTCGATGAGGATGTAGATCGTGTTGATTAGATGATGGAGGGAGTCGAGGATGAGTTAGGAAAACGTCCTCGTGTTTTTGACTTGTACGTTGACAGAGGCTTCTCAAAAGCCTTCTTACCCTGGATGTACAAAGTTCACCGAACTAACAGCCGTGTTGACAATTACGTGCTAAGTTGCGTTTTTAAGGTTTTTTAAAGATTATTTGGTACTTTCTCGCATAAAGTAGTTCAGACTTTGTTTGTTTTGCATGAAATTTGGCACACAACACTATTTTGTATACATTATAGTGTTGAAATGGTTAAAAGTGAAATCATATGCTTGAAATTACGTGCTAAGTTGCGTTTTTAAGGTTTTTAAAGTTTTTTTGGCACTTTCTCGCATAAAGTAGTTTAAACTTGGTTTGTTTGGCATGAAATTTGGCACACAACACTATTTGGTATATATTATTGTGTTGAAATGGTTAGATTTCAAAATTATAGTCATATGCTTGAAAAAATTACGTTCTTAAGGTTTTTTAAGCGTTTTTGGCACTTTCTCACATAAAGTAGTTCAAACTTGGTTTGTTTTATCCTGAAACTTGGCACACAACAATATTTGGTATATATATTATTAATTTGAATTGGTTAGAATTGATCACAATAGTCAAATGCTTGAAATTACATGCTAAGTTGCGTTTTTACGGTTTTGTATGCGTTTTTTGCACTTTCTCGCATAAAGTAGTTCAAACCTTGGTTTGTTTGGTATGAAATTTGGCACACAAAACTATTTGGTATATATTATTGTGTTTAAATGGTTAGAATTGAAAAGAATACTCATATGCTTGAAATTACGTGCTAGGTTGCGTTTTAAGGTTTTTTAAAGCTTTTTTGGCACTTTCTCGCATAAAGTAGTTCAAACGTGGTTTGTTTGGCATGCAATTTGGCACACAATAGTATTTAGTACATATTATTGTGTTGAAATGGTTAGAATTCAAAAGCATAGTCATATGCTTGAAATTATGTGCCATGTTACGTTTTTAAGGTTTTTTAATCGTTTTTGGCACTTTCTCACATAAAGTAGTTCAAACTTGGTTTGTTTTGCATGAAACTTGGCACGCAGCACTATTTGGTATATATTATTGTTTTGATACGGTTAGAATTGAAAATAACATTCATATGCTTGAAATTACGTGCTAAGTTGCGTTTTTACGGTTTTGTATGCGTTTTTGGCACTTTCTCGCATCAAGAAGTTCAAACTTGGTTTGTTTGGCATGAAATTTGGCACACAACGCTATTTGGTATATATTATTGTTTTGAAATGGTTAGAATTGAAAATCATAGTTATATGGTTGTGTTTTTAAGGTTTTTTAATCGTTTTTTGGCACTTGCTCGCATAAAGTAGTTCAAACTTGGTTTCTTTTGTGCGAAACTTTGCACACAACACTATTTGGTATATATTATTGTGTTGAAATGGTTAGAATTGAAAACAATAGTCATATGCTTTAAATTACGTGCTAAGTTCCGTTTTTACGATTTTTAAATCTTTTTTGGCACTAACATCTATTATCTTTTAGTGCTTTCGACAAGATAATGGTATTGAATGCGGCTACTACACTCTCAAATTTATGGGATCTTTTACAAGCCGTGAAGAATGTTGGAGCCGAAATATTGATGTGGTATGTATATATGTTACGTTCTTAAACTATAATGAAATATATATTTAATATTATGTAAAATCTAATGTATGTATTATATAAAGTTTGTTTTTTAATTATTTTATATAATATTTAGATTTTATACGGCACCCTAAGACAAACACACACTTTGACAGAAGAGGAAATGCGTGAATTGAAGAACAAGGTGGCCGTATATGTAACTAATTTATGTGTTTGGTAGTGTACGTAATTAGTTTAGATTTTTGATTTTTGTATACGTATTATATATTTAATATAAATTATTGTTAGATTTTCTTATATTTTACTTTCGCCATTTGCTAATGTATATTATATATATATATATATATATATATATATATATATATATATATATATATATATATATATATATATATATATATATATATATATATATATATATATTTGTTTATTATAATTTTTTGAGTGTATATAAATTGCTATATTTATGGGAATTATTTGGTGATTTCAATTGTATATATTATAATTGTGTATATTTTAATATTTATAAATGAATATTATAAATAAAACGAAAGAAAAATAATAATAACTATGTGTTGCGAGTCTTGGAGAAGCGTAGCATATAGTGTGTTTTTTTAATTTCAAAACCGCTGCATATAACGTATTTTTGTGTCGCGGATTTGAACCGCTGTATTTAAAATAAGCAATCTGCTGCTATCACTTATGCTTGGGGTCAAAACTGTAGCATATGATGGCCAAAAAACCGCAGCAAATGAGGTTTTTTCCGCTAGTGTAATTAACCGATCTGACCCGGGTATCATCCGTCACGCATACAACCAAAAATTACTACTACTACAACTACTACAACTATTACTACTACTACTACTACTGCTACTCCTATTATTATTATTATTATATTATTATTATTATTATTATTATTATAACTACAACTACTACAACTATTACTACTACTACTATTACTACTACTACTATTATTATTATTGTTATTATTATTATTATTATTATTATTATTATTATTATTATTATTATTATTATTGAAGACTTAACTCTCTTAAATGATGATAATCCAAAAATACATATTAATTAAAAAAATAAATTAAGTAATTACATTTAGTTGTTTAAGTCGGTCTAAAATATTTATATTAATTAAACACATATTGAACATAAAGTGAATAATTTTTATATATTAAGTTCGAAATATTGAAATATGTTTAAATGACTTAAGTTTATCTTAAGGTTAAATGTATAAGGTTTGAAATAAGTTTAAATGACTTTAAGATAATTGTGTTTACAATAAGGTTATTTTCGTAATTATCTTTGAAATATTTTAATAGGTCAAGGTTTATTAAAATTAACTTTGAAATATTTTAATAGGTCAAAGTTTATTAAATTATCTTTGAAATATTTTTTTTATAGGTCAAAATATATTGAAATTAAGTTTGAATATGTTATTACACGTTTTATTTTATTACGTTAGGATATATTTTGAATTTGAATTTTAAAATGTGTGATTAAATGTTAAAGTACAAGCTAACACACGTTTTGTTATTAATAGAACATGGTTAATAGAATTTTAATAAGTTGTTAAGTTAATTAAAGAGATTCCTATAAATAAGATTATAATTTAAATTGATACTAAAAATAAGAAATGACAATTTAAATTAATGCTCAGAATATAATTTTAATAAGTATTTACACGTTGTTTTATTTGGTTTTTGCTGAGTTTTCATTATCTTGTATGAGTTCTAACGTGGCAGCATAACATTGGTTATTAAAAATAAATTACAACACACAATGACGAAATATGAGTTCACTAGCGGAAAAAAACGTATTTGCTGTTAATCATTTGTTACGGTTTTTTATATACGCAGCAATAAATAGGAAAAAGAATTAGAAAAAAAAATAAACAATCAAATGCTGCGGTTTTTATCTTGCCCGCAACAAATAATCACTTGGACAACTTAAATGCTGCGATTTTTAGCATGCTCGCAACATATAATACAGCAGATAATCACTGGACAACTTATATGCTGCAGTTTTCATCTTGCCCGCAGCATTTAGTACTTTCTAAAATGCGCCTTTTAACATTAAAATGCAAAACCTTCTTCTGTTTCATTAAACATACATACGTTTATCTACTTCAAAAACCCAGCTCTTCTTCACGCTGCTACTTCTTGTTTCATAATT
The DNA here is from genome assembly GCF_026212465.1 of Amaranthus tricolor. Lineage (NCBI taxonomy): Eukaryota > Viridiplantae > Streptophyta > Magnoliopsida > Caryophyllales > Amaranthaceae > Amaranthus > Amaranthus tricolor. The sequence goes on from NC_080061.1 coordinate 17,878,093, forward strand.
CCACGGCATAACTGTTACTTCTTGTTCACTCGAAAAACCCATTGAAACCCATTGAAACCCACGACATTTTCTTGTTCACTACTACTTCTTATTCATAAACCCACGGCTGTAACTGTTCATAAACTCGAAATTTAATACTTTGGTCTTGTTCATCTTCAAACCCACGAAATTAAGGTATTTTTTCTCTTTTTAATTTGTTAAACATTTAAGTTTTGCAAGATATTCATGAAAACACTCGAAAATTAGGGCAACTATTTGTATACTAATTTTGTTTCTCTGTTTTTTGTTGTAGATAACATAACCCACGAAATCAAGGTAATTATATTTATTTTACTAATTTGCAAGTTCATACCTTTATTGTTTAACATGTAATTTAGTAATTTAGTGCTAAAGATATCATTTTATTTGTGAATTTGACATTATTCAAGTTTATGTTATTAGTTTGTTAAATATTTGTGTAATTTGTTAAAAATGTGGTTTGTTGTTATACTTATGTCTTTAACTATTAGAATTAGAATATGATTTTATTTACAATGTAGTGCTTAATATTGAAGTATGAAGTATAAAATTAGAATATGAAGTATGTATATTTAGGGTTCAATAGATTTGGTATAAATAAGTATATATTTTTAGGGTTAAATATGTTTGTTATAAATAAGTATATATGTTAAAAGTTGTGTATTAATTTTGTTTTGAATTAATTAATCACACTAATTAGGATGACAAAAGATCGTTCTTGGATGTATGGAAGCATTGAATCGTCATAATTTATTGATGGCGTATTAGAGTTTTGTAGTATTGCGGTTGAACATGAAGTTAGGACGGGGGGAGTTGCTTTTTATTGCCCATGTGTCACTTGTGCCAATGTATCAAAGGTAGATAGTGTTCATATCCTTAGGGAGCACATACTTCGACGTGGGTTTAGGCCTCAATATCATGTTTGGGTTTGGCATGGTGAGGAGGGAGTTTACAAAGAGAAAAGTGTTGTTGAGGACGTCAATAATGTGGTTGATGTCAATGAGGATGTAGTAGATCATGTTGATGGGTATGAGATAGATGAAGAGAATGTCGATGAGGATATGGATCGTGTTGATGAAATGATGGACGGAGTCGAGGATGAGTTAGGAAAACGTCCTCGTGTTTTTAACTTGTTCACAGAGGCTTCTTAAAAGCCTTTGTACCCTGGATGTACAAAGTTCACCAAACTAACAGCAGTGTTGACAATTTTCAACATTAAGTCAAAGTTCAATTGGAGTGACGCTAGTTTCACAATGTTATTAGGAGCGTTAGGTGAGATGCTTTTTGAGGGAAATGAACTTCCAAAGTCGACATATTATGCCAAAAAGCTCATGTGTCCTTTCGGCTTAGAGTACAAGAAGATTCATGCGTGTCTGAATGATTGTGTGTTGTATCGGAATGAAAACGAGAACTTAGAAGAGTGTCCTAGGTGTGGCTTATCGCGCAACAAGCGTAAAAGGGCTCGGGATGCTAAAGGGCCCCCGGCTAAGGTATTGTGGTATCTTCCAATAATACCTAGATTCAAGCGCTTTTTTTTATAAAGAAAGATGCGTTAAATTTGAGGTGGCATGCAGATAGGGTGAAGAAAGGTCACTTGCTCACACATCCATCTGATTCTCTGGAGTGGAAGAGTATTGATAGGTTGCATAAGAACTTTGGGGATGAGGTTCGTAATTTAATGCTCGGACTGTGTACGGATGGAATGAACCCATTCGGAAATCTTAGTTCTCAACATAGTACTTGGCCGGTACTGTTAGTGATCTATAATTTGCCACCTTGGTTGTGTATGAAGCGTAAGTACATTATGCGTTCGCTTCTTATCTCGGGTCCTAAACAACCTGGGAATGACATAGATGTATATCTTGCACCTCTCGTTAACGATTTGAGAAAGATATGGGATGAAGGCGTTTTCGTGTTTGATGCATATACTAATGAGGAGTTCACCTTGCGTGCAATGCTTTTATGCACCGTTAATGATTTTCCGGCATATGGCAACTTATCGGGGTATAAGAACAAAGGGAAGAAAGCATGCCCAATATGCATCGATGACATGGAATCCATGTGGATTCCTAAGTGCAAACACATATTCATGCACCATCAAAAGTTCCTCCAACGAGATCACCAATATAGTAAGAAGAAGAAGATGTTCAACGAGGAGGTTGAGGACCGTGTAGCTCGTCGACCGTTGACCGGTTATGAGGTTTATGAACAGGTTAAGGGAGTTGAGACTGTATTTGGTAAAACAGGGCAAGTACAAGGGGGTGAAGACCGATTATGGAAAAAAGAATCAATCTTTTGGAAGCTTCCATATTGGAGAGATCTTCAGGTTAGGCATTATCTTGACGTTATGCATATAGAGAACAATGTATGCGATGCCATACTTGAGACTCTCATGAACATTCCGGGTAAGACAAAGGATGTTAGGGCCGTGCGAGATTGGTTTGAATGTAAGGGTCTTCGTCCGGAGTTGTGGGAACATGTTAAGGTGAGTAAGAAAAGAAATAGAGCTGATGAAGTTGATGGCTGTAACAAGGGAAAGGGCGGTAAGAACAAGACGAGTAATGACAAAGTTTATTTGCCTCCAGCTTGCTACACATTGTCCAAAGCAGAGAAGCGGGCATTTTGTGAGTCTTTGTATAGCATTAAGGTTCCGTCTGGGTACTCATCCAACATGAAGAGATTTGTGACCCTAAATGGTGAGCTGAAGTTGGGAAGCATGAAATCTCACGATTGCCATGTAATGATGCAAGTGTTCTTACCAATTGCAATCTGTGAAATACTGCCAAAACATGTGAGATATGCTATTACCGAGCTATGTTCGTTCTTCAACACAATTTGTAGTAAAGTTCTTGATCCCTTTAAAATTGATGCTCTTCAAGTTGACGTGATGGTAACTTTATGCAAGTTTGAGATGTATTTTTCCACCTTATTTCTTTAACTAATGGTTCATCTTATTGTCCATCTCATTCGTGAGATCAAGCTTTTGGGTCCAGTTTTTTAAGGTGGTGTTATGCTTTTGAAAGTCACATGGGTGTTTTACAGAACAAGGTGAGGAATCTAGCACAACCTGAGGGGAGTATGATTCAAGGCACTGTGAGCGATGAGATTAGTAACTTTATAGCCGAGTATTTGGCCATGGTAAAGCCTATTGGACTTCCCACCTCTCGACATGAAGGAAGGCTTGAGGGAAAAGGAACAATTGGCTCCAAATCGGTCACACCTCCTCGAGACAGCCTTCTACAAGACGTTTTTTGAGTGAGCATTTCGATATATTGCGCGCAAAATATCCTTGTAAAGGGGATAGGGGATTGATGCAGTTGCATAACAAGACGTTTATTAATTGGTTTCATAATCGAGTAATAAGTGAAGAACTCAAGGGTGTATCTGAAATTGTTAAGTGGTTAGCTTTTGGTCCTCGTGATGATGTCAACAAATATGAGGGTTACGATGTTAATGGCTTCAAATTTTGGACTGAGGGTCAAGATAAGAAGTCATCTTATCTACAGAATATTGGGGTTTCTATTTTGGCGTCATCTACATTTTACGCGAGTGTCAAAGATCAAGCGCCGGTTGATGCTAAATTGGTATACTACGGGCGGGTACATGAAATATGGGATCTTGACTACTCTACTTTCACTATTGGTCTTTTCAAATGTAAGTGGGTAGATAATAATCGACGATACATAAAAAATGACGACCCTTGTGGATTCACTCTTGAGACTTAGCTAGTTCGCGTGATAGTGAAGAGCCATTCATACTAGCCACACACGCGAAGCAAGTATTCTACATTGTAGACCCGTCTGATAAAAAATGGTCTATTGTTGTACCGGGAAAAAGAAGTATCCTTGGTATAGGTGATGTTGAGGATAAGGAAGAATATGAAGCTTTTGAAGACTCCCCGCCCTTTATCAATCCAAAATCAGTGGATTAAGATGATGTAGATGTTGGTTATATGCGTGTAGATCACACGGAAGGAATACATTTGAATTAAGTGATTCACAAGGTATGAATTTTAATGTTTTTAAAGCTTTTTTGGCACTTTCTCGCATAAAGTAGCTCAAACTTGGTTTGTTTTGCATGAAACTTGGCACACAACACTATTCGGTATATAGTATTGTGTTGAAGTGGTTAGAATTGTAAATCATAGTCATATTCTTACGAGGAGCTAAATTCTCGCGAACCTCCAATAAAAATTGGATGGTTTTGTCTTGAGTCGATTTCGGGTACTGAAAGCATAAATGATCCAGATGACGTCAAAGTATACATTGAGACTGATTTGAATAATTCCATTGCATCTAAACACACGTTCATTCTGGCTCCATATGTTGAAGATTAAGTTTTATTTTTGAAATTGAACTTATCTTTTGATTTTTAAGTTCACATAATCTCTAATTTGTTGATTTTAAATTTGCTTTTGTAGTTTGCATTGGATACTTCTGGTCATATGTCCTTTAACGAACACTGTGCACGTCTTCGAACTCATTACAAAAACCTCAAAGCCCGCCTCGCAACACAAAATTCAAAGAATTGTTGAATGCGTACGTAATTTTAAAAATTTTACCAATTTCATTAAATAAAGTGTTATATATATAAATAGTATTATATTAATATTATTACATGCATTTATATATATATAGTTATACTTTTCCCATTCGTTTCAGCACAATGAAGAAATTGCGTGGAGAAATGGGATCTATATCCAGAGCCACATTTTCGAAATGGACAGCAGTAAAGGTACACAACACTATTCGATTTTATGGAATTTTAAGTGTTTAGAATTGTAAATCTTAGTCATATTCTTAATATTACTTGATAAGTTGCGATTTTATGGGTTTTTAAGCTATTATGGCACTTTCGCGCATAAAGTAGCTCAAACTTGGTTTGTTTTGCACGAAGCTTCGCACACAACAGTATTTGGTATATATTATTATGTTGAAGTGGTTAGAATTATAAATCTTAGTCATATTCTTAATACTACTTGGTAAGTTGCGATTTTATTGGTTTTTAAGCTATTTTGACACTTTCGCGCATAAAGTAGCTCAAACTTGGTTTGTTATGCACGAAACATGGCACACACCACTATTTGGTATATATATTATTTTGTTGAAGTGGTTATAATTTTAAATCATAGTCATATTCTCAATATTACTTGTTAAGTTGCGATTTTATGGGTTTTTAAGCTATTTTGGCACTTTCGCGCATAAAGTAGCTCAAACTTGGTTTGTTTTGCACGAAACTTGGCATACAACACTATTTGGTATATGTTATTGTGTTGAAGTGGTTAGAATTGTAAATCTTAGTCATATTCTTAAAATTACTTCGTAAGTTGCGATTTTATGGGTTTTTAAGCTATTTTGGCACTTTCGCGCATAAAGTAGCTCAAACTTGATTTGTTTTGCACGAAACTTGGCACACAACACTATTTGGTATATATTATTGTGTTGAAGTGGTTAGAATTGTAAATCATAGTCATATTCTTAATATTACTTGATAAGTTGCGATTTTATTGGTTTTTAAGCTATTTTGCCATTTTCGCGCATAAAGTAGCTCAAACTTAGTTTGTTTTGCACGAAACTTGGCACACAACACTATTTGGTATATATTATTGTGTTGAAGTGGTTAGAATTGTAAATCTTAGTCATATTCTTAAAATTACTTTATAAGTTGCGATTTTATGGGTTTTTAAGCTATTATGGCACTTTCGCGCATAAAGCAGCTCAGACTTGGTTTGTTTTGCACGAAACTTGGCACACAACACTATTCGGTATATATTATTGTGTTGAAGTGGTTAGAATTGTAAATCTTAGTCATATTCTTAATATAACTTGGTAAGTTGCGATTTTATTGGTTTTTAAGCTATTTTGGCACTTTCGCGCATAAAGTAGCTCAAACTTGGTTTGTTATGCACGAAACTTGGCACACAAACACTATTTGGTATATATTATTGTGTTGAAGTGGTTAGAATTGTAAATCATAGTCATATTCTCAATATTACTTGGTAAGTTGCGATTTTATAGGTTTTTAAGCTCTTTTGGCACTTTCGCGTATAAAGTAGCTCAAACTTGGTTTGTTTTGCACGAAACTTGGCACACAACACTATTTGGTATATATTATTGTGTTGACGTGGTTAGAATCGTAAATCTTAGTCATATGCTAGAAATTACGTGTTAAGTTGCGATTTTACGGGTTTTTATGTGTTTTTTGCACTTTCGCGCATAAAGTAGCTCAAACTTGGTTTGTTTTGCACGAAACTTGGCACACAACACTATTTGGTATATGTTATTGTGTTGAAGTGGTTAGAATTGTAAATCATAGTCATATACTGGAAATTACGTGCTAAGTTCCGATTTTAAGGGTTTTTAAGCGTTTTTGCAATTAACATCTATTTTCTCTTAGTGCATTCGACAAGCTTATAATTCCGTTGATTGCGGCTACTACACTCTCAAATACAGTAACGATATCTTACAATCCGTGAAGGAGGTTGGAGTCGAAAACATAGATGCCGTAAGTATTTGTTACGTTCTTAAATTATAATATATATATTATATATTTACTATTATTAGTAAAATCTAATTTTTATGTATCTTTTAATTTTATATTATATTATAGGTTTTATACGACATTTCAAGAGAAATACGCCCTTTGAGAGATGCGGAAATACGCGAATTGAAAAAAAAATTGCCGCGTAACTTGTTGATTTTTGTTGGTAAATAATGTAATTAGTTTAGATTTAGGACTTTAATTTGTATATGTACATATTATTATATTATATATACGATCGAGAGTTTACAAAGAGATTATTGGTGATTATTGGTGTTATTTGGTGATTATCATTGGATTAATCATTGTTTATTACATTGTACATTATTGGATTATTTAATAGTATTAAACGAAAAAAACAAAAAAAAAGAAAAGAAAAATATAAATGCTGCGAGCCTCCTTAAAACCGCAGCATATAGTCATACACTATATGCTGCGGTTTTTGGGATGCCCGCAGCATATAGTGCACTTTTCTGCTGCGGTTTTAAACCGCAACATTTAAAATAAATCATCTGCTGCTATCACTAATGCTCGGGTCCAAAACCGCAGCATATTATGGCATAAAAACCGCAGCAAAAAAGGTTATTTCCACTAGTGGTTGTCAGTTCAACGTCAGTTTGAGTTAAAGCTTGAAGACTGGCACAGAATATCCAGATCAACAAAATTAACGAATGAAGCTCTCTTGCTTTTCAAGGATATGTTGAGGCGTGACATATATAAATATAAGGCTTCGTTCAAGAATTAAGGATGCACCTCTTCTTACATTTCTCTCTTATTGACTTAATATCTAGTATTCTCTAAGTATTCAAAGGAGTTGTAATTCTTAATTCATCTAGCTCTTAGAATTTGTAATAGGCTTAAGTGTTAAAATAAGTTAGATTATTTCATAGTTTAATAAGCCTAACTTAGAATGCTTTTCAAAATGTTCAACTTGTAATCTCTATTGAGAGATTGAGATTTGCTTTTATTAAAGGGACTTGTAAGACATTTGTTCAAGGGGAAGAATGTGATGAGAGAAGATAGTGAGATCTTCTAGTGTGTCTTATAGTCTATTAATAAAAGGCGTTGAAATCCTACGGGTTGAAAGAGAACCCTTAGGCGGGGAATAGGTTGTTTAGAACTGAACCTCGTTAACATATCGTGTGTTATTCTTTAAGTTTATTTTCCGCACATACATTATAGTTTTGCAAATCGACCTAAAACTGTCCCAGAAAACAATTTTTGAAAGGTCACTCAATTTCTTCACACAACCTTCCAGAGAAAAATTTTAAACGGCCATACTCTATTCACCCCCTTTAGAGAGTATTCGACCTCCTATCAACTTTCAATTATATTATTATTATTATTATTATTATTATTATTATTATTATTATTATTATTATTATTATTATTATTAATTGTAAACTCGAATTAGAGTTGAATGACGTTTTTCTCGAACTCGAATAAGATATTTTTGTCGGATTAAATCGGCAAGGGTCAGATTTAATTTGAATTGTCATTGCTATCTACACCAAAAAATACTATTTAAAATAGTGTAGTCCACAATAATAATTTAGCTTACAAAGTTAGACAGTAGAAATGCTCTATATCACATTTTCTTTTGTATTATAGTTTTAATCATTTATTTTAGAAAAAATTACTTAGAATAATCTAACCTATTCGTGATTTTCGTACAATAATTCCATCTATTGATTAACGATGAATAATTCTAACTTTGAGGGGCATTTTCCTAGAGTAAACCCGGTGACCGGATGACTTGATATAGCATGTTTTATTTTTTAAAAATAGATAAATTGAAATAAAATGTCAAAAAAAAATATTAAAAAAATGTTCAAAAAAATTTATGATTTTTGTTTATACATAGAAATTTTTATGTAAAATTTCAAAATTTTCTCTAATTTAAAATTAGTATTATTCATGGTTAATAAAAGGTGAGATTATTGTAGAAAAATTACAAATAGATTGGATTATTCTAGGTAATTCTTCCTTTATTTTACTATCACAAATAAATAAAAAAAAAAACCATTTAATTAATAAAGTAACGAATTCCATTTTAAAAATTTGCAACTTGAAACCCACGAATTAAAGAATAACTGGGATAATTAATTTTTACACGTTACTCAAACAATAAAAAGACATCGTAAATTTTTTATATTATCCCTCCAAAGTTTAAAACGTTCCTTTACACGCAAGCACATGCATACTTTATTCCCAGTTATTATTACTTGCATAAATCACCATAAATTCAAGGTAATGCTAATCCATTTTTTATGCTAGAAAAGAAAAAAAACAATTGGTAAATTTTAGAGCATATATTTATGTATTTCTACGACATTCCATATGCAAGTAATATTAGTGAGTGGTTTGGATGATTTTTTCCTCCTTGGTAATTTGGGACTTGTTAATTACTTAAAAAACCAAATCACTATGTAATTGTATTATACATAGAATTGTTTAAATGTGATCCAACCTAAAAATTCAAATCGAATCAAAAGTTATCTGACAAAAAAATATGTTATATTTTTAGGTTTCCGAACCTACATTACCCTAACTGAAGTTGCATTCGAACCGGTTGATAACCAAAAATTAGAGAACTGAATTCGAACTGCAACCGTTTTTTATAATCGACATATAACTATTAAACGAGATTACCCAAACCTAATAGTGAACGAACCGAGTCTTATCCGACCCGAATTATGCACGAAACCGAACTTTATCCGACTAAATCGGCTTAACGCGAATCGGTATTTAGTCGAGCTTTAGTAAATCCAAACCAATTTTAACTGAAATGTTTTAAACCCAAACCAATTTTTAATTAAAATCAAATTGAAAATCTAGAAATTTTATAATTAATTTTAGTTTATCAAACATTCAAAAAATTTATAACTGATTTAATTTATCAAATGATTAATATTTGCTTTTATTAACTATAAAAATACACTCTAATAGATCAAATTTTAATCATTGAACTTTAACGTATTATTATATTATATTATTGTTGGTCTATTAGAATAAAATGTATTTTCATAAGTATGTACTTGTATAAATACTAGTTGGTGTGGTGCGTGCTCCGCACGCGCACCCCAGAGATATCCTATATTCCTTTAAAAATCAATTTGAAGTGAAGGTATTTTTTATGTATCTGGTGTTAGCGACGTTAAGCTAGAGTAGCATACATTTAAAACTTATAAATCTCTGCTAAACAGTTCAATAATTTGTAGTATGTATTGTGTCTTTATATAAGTTTGGGTAGACAAAGATCAAGGTTTCTTTGAGGTGATTATGAACTTTTGTGGGTTTTGATGTTTGTATGGAAACATAGAGTTATTTCAGATCATTTTTTCAGTAATTTTTCTTAATGCTTTATTGCTATATGTAGTTGTATGCATGACCGGTTTGATTATATGACTTGGAATTTTGCAGTAATTGTTTAATTTTTGATATTTTGGTTAATTTCGGATGAGTTGAGGAGAAAAGGACAAGGTCCTACGAAAAGCATCACTGTCATGAAAGCTATGCACTTGGAATACAATGCATCACAGGTTTGATTATATGACCTCGAATTTTATAGTAATTGTTTAATTTTTGATTTTTTGGTTAATGTCGGATGAGTTGAGGAGCAAATTAGCTTCTTCAATCATTGATGGTCTTTATGCCTGAATCTAACCGGGTTTGCGGTGGTGAAGGAATTGGATCTGAAAAATGAGGGATTCTAGTTGTAAGATATCTAATAAAACCGTCACTGGAATTGAGATCTCATTCAAAGAGAAAGATATCAAATATTTGGAGTTTCCCTTTGTATATTATATGGATGATCCGATCCGCAAGGACCACAGTTGGGAATTGTTTGATTGTCTTTCTCTGAGGAAGAGGCGAAACATAATCAACTTCAATTCGGGACAGCTTGTCGAAATCATAGTGAAGCACTGGATTTGTTATCTCATGCTTGCTTTTCGTGAAAAAATACCAATTGAAGTGGAGAGTTTCTTCGTCTCGCAGCAGGTTTTGTGTTGGTTGTGTCCTGCACCAGGTTTTGTCTCAGCTTCAGTTTTGTCCTCGGTCTCATCAATGAAGGGTATATTCTTCCAACAGCTTATTCTCCATGTTTATCTAATGCAGCAGCAATCTTTCCTTGTATTCAAGCCTACAGTAGAAGATTGCACACAATAAATAAGGGTGCACAAATATGCAGAAGATCAGAAGGTGTTCTGCAGCACAACAGCTTGTATGCAGTAGTTTTGTAATCTGTGTGCTTAGTGTGTAATCGGTATGCTTAGTGTGTAATATATGGTTGAGATCAATTTTTAATCAGGGGCTTAGATTAGTTGCTTAGCTGATTAGAGTCAAAAGTGATCTGGTAAGTGCTAAACATGCAAAATACATACCTCTCTTCAACAGCTTTATTTTGATATTCTAATTCTAAACCAATCATAGCCATAATCTTAATCTTGATTCTAATTCTTGTTAGTTATATTAAATACAATCATTAAGCTGATGTTAGAACAATAATACTGTTTCTTTATCATTTCAATGATTAAGTCTATCCTATTTAGCTTAGATTTTCAACCGATGAAGCAAAGATCTGCACTTTGAATTGATCCTAAGCAAGTGACAGACCAACTCAAATTAAATCAAAAAATTGAAGGAAAAAAAACACAAGGACTCAACTCCATCCACAAAATGATGCAAACTGAAATTAAAACAACTGGCTACAATTACATGCAAATTAGAGAATGCAAATTAGATTATAAAAAAATCTAGTAAACAAAATATGGAGATAATATACTACTATAACTCATTAAACACCTACTTCTAATCATAAAACCATCTACAAAAATCCATCATAAGTACCTAATTATACATGTAAATTACCTATTGGTGAACCGTTATAATACCTATTTCTACCGGTACAAACAACTACTATTACTCATTAAAATGCCCTACATCTCGTGATAAAAATGTCTACTAAATTTATTATAATAGCGACATATATGTATATATAAAAATACCTACCGATAAAAATGTGTTGGCTCTCTTAGGTTTTGATGATGACTACAGTTAATAAATAAATGTATTTTAGAGATTATATGCAGGTCGATATCTGGTCTTCATTAAGATCGTTGATAGTGCCTATGACTTGGTCTATGAACGTTGTACATGTCAAATGTATCCAAGGAAGTTAGATAAGGAAGATCGCTAAGGATGACAAATGTAGACAAGAGGTCTACTGTTCCTGTGATACCCCGAATTAAGCCTTAAAAATGAATTGATACTCATATTAACAAGGTGCATCTTCTTTTCATGGGAGCCCATTTGAGAACTCCACAGTTAAGCGTGCTTGGTAGGGAGCAATCTTAGGATAGGTGACCTCCTGGGAAGTTTTCTCGGATGCGCACGAGTGAGGCCAAAGTGCACTGGAAAGATTTGTGTTGGTCTGTGGGGCTGAGTAGTCACCGGAAGTCCGAGGGGCCCGGGCGTTACAATTCCCAAGTTTGATGATCTGACGATACTTGTAGATGGAGACAATGCTCTATTCCCAAGACTGAAGTCAGGAGAATCTATGTCAACTGAAAAATCCAGTTAAATATATTTTCTTATTTTTTAGTAGATGTATTGGTTAAAATTAATTTGTTGCATTATTAATTTAATAAGTTGATTGGCAAAATATTTTTTAAAAGAAAAATAACCACTCGTTTAAAAGAGGAGACAACTTCTCCTTATTTTTCTCCACAAAAATAGGCCTGTGTTTTGGATCTAATTAAGAAAAAAAAACTACTTCACTTATTCTTAGAAAAAACAAACAGTGGCTCCTTTACTCGAAAATCAAGCTTCAACCTATTTCTCCTTTATCATAAGAATAAGGATATAGTAAATAACTGTGGGTTTTCCTCTTGAGATTCAAGATCCACTTAATTCTTCTTAATCTTAGGAATAAGGATGTAATGGGTAGTTAAATCTTTTTACTAGCTACATAAACTCCTATATATAAGGGACTTGTTTTTCAACCGAAAAAAGAGCCTAAGAGTGTGTCCATACGTGAGAGATCAAAATAAAATAAGAAATATTTTGCTCCAAAACTTGCCAATTAACTTATAATATTTTCTTGTGCAACTAAATTTTTAATTTTATCCTTAGAAATTTATCCTTTGTAAAGGGTTTTTGAGAGAATTGTTGTAACTAGACTTGGGTAAGTCTAGGGGAGAATTTGAGAAGCTTCGAGTGAAGCAAGAGAATTTGAGAAGCTTCAAGTCAAGCAAGAGAAATAGAAGGAGAAGGAGAAAGAGAAAGAGAAAGAGAAGTTGGCCTAGTCTTGTTTATTTGTTTTATGTAACTGTAACTAATTGCCTAAAACATATTGGAGAAGTTTGAAATCCAGAGGGGTCGTGGTTTTTCCTTCTATTTAGGCCTAGAAGGTTTCCACGTAAAATTGTGTTTTCTCCTTTTACTTTTTTGCATTAAGTTCAAGTTTTAATTCCTCAATCTAATGCCGCAAAAACAGAACAAAAATGCTTAAACTTATTAAAACAACAATTCACCCCCCTCTTGTTATTGTTCATCATCTCTTGTTGTTTCTACAAAATGTTTACTATATTATATTCTTGGATTGATTTTGAAATGCGTAATTATCAAATTCTAACATCTGGGGCTTCTGATAGTCATCTCTAAGAGAGATAGTCTCCCAAGATAGTTATTAAAATCAATAAGGTAATTCTGTAATAAATTCATATCATATAATATCATATAATATAGTTATCCCATAAGGATAATTGCGATGTCCATTTTTTGAAAAAAAATCGTTACGATGGGTAAAAATGACGTCAAACACCTTTTTTGGTTGACTTATCGGAAAATAGGCAAATAAGTTACCCCATAAGGGTAATCGCGAACGTCCGTTTCTTTAAAAAGATCGTTATGATGAGTAAAAATGACGTCAAATATCTTTTATTTTTATTTTGTTAATTTATGTGTTTTAATTTTTAATTATTTAAAAATACGAGTACCAATGAGATACTGCCATATAGACAAGTTATCCTCTCAAATGGGTCAAACCCTCAAACTTAACGGTCAATTAACGTTTTCCGTTAAGTCCTAGTCATTTGCAGAGAAATATATCACATTAGGTAGTTTTTCGCAAATAGACCTATAAATTAGGTAGTTTCTTATATTTTTTCAAATTTAAATTTAAATTTTAAATTTTAAAATAAATATATTATTTTTTAAAAAATTTATAATTCCGATTTTACATCCAATCAAATAGCTATTTTTAATTTGTGTATGTAGAGATCACATACACTTCATTAATTAGTGTTGTGTGGTATTTTCCACTGTTAGGGCCATTTAGTATAAGAAATGGAATGAAAAGGGAATGTAAACACATATGGTAATGGAATGGAAACCATAAGAGTTAATTTTGTAGATTGCTTGTTTTAGAAAAGTAAAACACTATATGCTGCGGTACCCCATAAAATCGCAGCATATAGTAAAACAATTATAAGCTGCGGTTCCCCATAAAACTGCAGCATATAATGCACTTTTATGCTGTGGTTTTAAACGGCAGCATTTAAAATAGGTCATCTGCTACTATCACTAATGCTTGCGGTCGAAACCGCAGCATATTATAGACAAACAACTGCAGCAAATGATGTTTTTTCCACTAGTGTATTTTGCTCAGTTTTCAACCGATGAAGCAAAGATCTGCACTTCGAATTGATCGTAAGCAAGTGATAGACCAACTCAAATTAAATCAAAAAATTGAAGGAAAAAAAACAAAAGGACTTAATTCCATCCACAAAAGGATGCTAAACTGAAATTAAAACAACTAGCTACAATTACATGCAAATTAGAGAATTAAAATTAGATTATCAAAAAATCAGTAAACAAAATACGGAGAAAATATACTACTATAACTCATTAAACACCTACTTCTAATCATAAAAACATCTAAAACAATCCATCATAAGTACCTAATTATAAATGTAAAATACCTACTGGTGAACTGTTATAATACGTATTTCTACAGGTACAAACAACTACTATGACTCATTAAAATGCCCTACATTTAGTGATAAAAATGTCTACTATATTTATTACAATAGCGATGTATATGTATATATAAAAATACCTATCGATAAAAATGTTTACTATATTATATTCTTGGATTGATTTTGAAATGTGTAATTATCAAATTTTTAATCTGGGCCTTCTGATAGTCTCCCAAGATAGTTATTAAATTCAATAAGGTAATTCTGTAATAAAGTCATATCATTTAATATAGTTATCCTATAAGGGTAATCGCGATGTCCATTTTTTGATAAAATATCGTTACGATGGGTAAAAATGACTTCAAATAATTTTTTCTATTTACGTATCGGAAAATAGGCGAATAAGTACTTGTTTCGACTGAATTTTCGAAAGAGATATCCCATAAGGGTAATCGCGACGTCCGTTTTTTTTTAAAATCGTTATGATGGGTAAAAATGACGTCAAATATCTTTTATTTTTATTTTGTGAATTTATGTTTTTTAATTTTTAATTATTTAAAAATACGAGTACCAATGAGATACTGCTATATAAACAACTTTACCTCTCAAATTGGTCAAACTCTCAAACTTAATGGTCAATTAACAATTTTCATTAAGTCCTAGTCATTTGCAGAGAAATATATCACATTAGCTAGTTTTTTGCAAAAAAAAATTATAAAAAAAAAATACATAAAGTAGTGTTTTGCAAATAGACTTAACGATTAGGTAGTTTCTAATATTTTTCCAAATTTAAATTTAAATTTCAAATTTTAAAATAAATAAATTATTTTTTAAAAGATTTATAATTTCGATTTTGCATCCAATCAAATAACTATTTTTAATTTGTGTATGTGGAGATCACATACACTTAATTAATTATTGTATGCGTGGTATTTTCCAGTGTTAGGGCCATTTAGTATAAGAAATGGAATGGAAAGGGAATGTAAACACATATGGCAATGGAATGGAAACCATAAGAGTTAATTTTGTAGATTGTTTGTTTTAGAAAACTAATGAAATCTGTTATCTAAAAAAAATTCAATTATGCTTTTGAATTATTAATTATTCTTCGAGCTTTCTTCACTCATCCATCTTATCTCTTTCTTTCCTAATGAAAATAATCTACCACTTTTGAAGTTTTTTTAATTATCTTAATTTTAGCAAATATTACAACACCTCATTCTCACTCTGCAACTCAGCATCAGAGATATTGAAGATATGCTGCCTTGAAGAGTTTTATTCTTCTGTTTATAATTAGTTATAAGGTTAGAGGGTAGTTAGTTTGTTGAGGTGTCAGTTTGTTAGATTAAGTGTAATATTTCTTTACACATGTTATGTTGTTAGCGTAAATGTTGGTTTTTGTTGTCCTATCCTTTTTTGGATGTAATTTTGAAGATTGATCAATAAAAAGAGATTATTCTTTCTTCTTCATGTTATAACAGCAAAGAGAATGATAGTCATGAAATTTAAGATTTCTTGTAAATTTATTTTTATTTTGAAGTTGAAAATCTAATTATTTAATTAACCAGTAAAATCTATTTGAATTCACGAAGAAAAATAAATCATGGAGATCAAATATAAAAACACAGTAAAAGATATTCCAAATCTAAAAATAGAAAGAACAATCAACAAAATCTAGAAATCAATCAAAAAAAATTGAGCAGTAGTAGTTAGAAACTAGATCATCATCATCATACCCAGTGTATCCAATTCATAGAAAAACTATGATCAAGGTCTAGGAAAGGAAGAAAGACGACAACTTATACCGATGAAGAAGAGTGCGGTCAAAGAGTCCATCGGCTCAAGAAAAGAATCTTCAATGAAAGTGAAGATAAATAATTTGAATAAGCATTTACAGAAAATCGAAAAAATCAATTAAAAATAAAAATGCCATTGATGAATGTTAATATATCAATAAGAAGGTTTGTATTTTGTTAGTTACAAGGCTGATGTCAAGGTTGAAGACATATTCTGTAGTTGATCCTTATCAAGATCCACGTCAGCAATCCATGTATTACACATCAAGTGATTCGTGTGTTTTCCCATATATCAATGGTGTAAATTAAGTTTAGTTTAGTCGTTGTTATTAGCTCTTCTAGAGTTAGTTAGTTTGTTACATTTGTTGTAACCGTTTCTTGCATTCTATTCTGTCTCCTACCCTTTCTTATATATAGGTTAGCTTTTCTTTGTATCAGTGTGTTGTAATGAGAATTAAGAAATAATGCATAATACTTTTCCGTATCTTTTGGCTGTTTGTAACAATGAACTCTGATGAAATGAAGATGAATATGTAGAATTGAATATGAACAATTAGATATCCTCAAATCTCAGGAAATTTTTGTTGAGAATTACTAGATATAGCCAATTAAAGAAGATATTGAATTATAATAAGAAAGAAAAGAATAATGACTTGGGTTTCCGCTATAGACATGTAATAATATACAGTCGGTCTCCTGAGAGACGAGAGACCGTCTCTTTGAGAGACATCTCTCAGGCCCAACCCATTTTTAATGTTAAGGATTATTATGTATTTGAGCCTATTATATATAATAGTAGTGGGCTTTATGTATTAGGTTTTTTTCCCCATATATATATACCTTGGTTATGAGTAATAACAAATAAGGGTTAAAGTTTCACTAAATAGTACCAGGCTAGGTTAAATTTTTTTCTCCCCTTTCATAATATTGTGATATAAAAAATTAAAAAAAAAAAAAAAAAAAAAAAGTGAAGAGAACGTCGATTGCCTGCCTTACTACATCAGAGGACATAATTTTTTTTATCTCGGTTTCATTTTGTTTGCTTTGGTCCTTTTATGAATCTTGTTTGATTCAGAGTAAGCTGATTTAGGTTTCATAATATCGCATTACATGTTTATGCAATTCATTGAGGCGGCGCAAGTGGTAGGATTTGCTTTGGTTTCTTGATTGTTTTGAAAGGAATTGGAGAATTCATAATATTGCATTACTTGATTGTTTAATCATTTGTTGGTGTAATTAATTAATTTTAGTATGTGTATTTTGTCTTGCACAGTTAATATGCATATCGTGTGCTCACAATGCCGAGGCTATTTATGGTCAGCATTTTAATGATATTTTCTCTGGGATATCGAAAATACAATTGCAACATTTTCTTAACTGGCTTGATCACTCGTCAACAAGCGATTCTCGCAATTGTTTAAATGGTAGTACTTCTTGTTGGCTTATTGATTCGTGTGCTTCCCATCATGTTACTGGTATTTTTATTTGTTGAGAAATATTCATACTGTTACCAATTGTCCGATTAAGCTACCAAATGGTAAGCAGGTTGTCTCCACCATGAAGGGTGATGTGAAACTATGTTCCAATATTGTTTTATGAAATGTGTTTTATGTCCCTGATCTACAATGCAATTTAATTTCTACTACCCAATTGACTCACAATATGGGTTGTGTTTTACTTTTCACTAAAACGTTTTTTGTTATACAGGATCTATACTTGAGGACTTTGATTGGAGTGGGTGAACAGAGAGAAGGATTATACTATTTTCGTGACTTTTCCAGGATTAGTGCATTGAATATCGATGAGGTCTCTTCTTCTAATCTGTGGAATCAACGTCTTGACCATCCATCATCTAAAGTCATGAGGACACTTCCTTTTTTGGTTAAATGTTGTAGCTTTTCTAGCAAAGCTTGTGATATATGTCATCAAGCAAAACAATGTAGAGATAAATTCTCTATTAGTGACAGCAAAGCGTTTCGAAATTATACATTGTGATTTATGGGGGAAGTATCATACTCCGTCCTCTTGTGGTGCTATTTATTTTCTTATTTTGGTTGATGATTATTCTAGAGCAGTGTGGGTGTATCTTCTATTTGACAAACCGAGGTTTATAAGATGTTTAGTTCATTTTTATCCATGATTGAGCGACAATATGATGCTAAGGTTAAAGTGGTACGAAGTGATAATGGCACATAGTTTAATTGTATGCCATATTATTTTCAACATAATGGAATTTTGTTTCAAACTTCTTGTGTTGATACAACTCAACAGAATGGACGAGTTGAACGTAAACATCGTCATATTTTGAATGTAGCTCGGGCTTTACGATTTCAGGCTATTTGCCTATTTCTTTTTGGGGTGATTGTGTCTTGGCCTCTAGTTATATAATTACTCGTACACCTTCTCCTTTGCTTGACAATAAAAGTCCTTATGAAGTTTTGTTTAATACTCCCCCTTCCTATTATACACTTTGCGTCTTTGGGTGTTTGTGCTAACATCAAATCCAAGAGGGATAAGTTTATAAGTCAGAGTAGAAAATGCTTATTTGTTGGCTATTGGCAGGGGAAGAAAGGGTGAAAACTATATGATTAAAACAGGTGAATACTTTGTATCTAGAGATGTGAAGTTTTATGAAACTAATTTTCCTTTTGCTCATAATATTCCTCCTCTCCAACGAATATTGTTGCACCTAATTTTGATTATGTTGATGATTCTTTTGATTACACTCTTGGTTTTTGTGCACATAAGACTAACGATGTTCTTGTTGAAGGGGTTGTTCATTGGAGGATTGTTACTACTAATCCCACCAGTAGCGAGGGGGTAGTGTCTGCAAGTAACGAGAAATTTCAGCCTACAGGCATTGGTAGCCACGAGAATAGTGGTAATGAGTTTGCGGCCAATGCTCCAAGTAATAATGTGGCATCTAGTATTGGGTCTTCTTATTCCTTGAGGGAGGAGGCTGTGGCCACTCGAACTGCTCTCAAGGACGATCAAAGAGGGAAAGCACATAAGGTATCCTTCTACAAAGTTGCGTGATTTTGTTACTAATACAATTCAAAAATTAGTCCGTCTTTCTCTCCACCGTCATCTACTTCGTCTCAGACCTCTGGTATTTCCTATCCTATAGCATATTTTGTTAATTGTGATAAATTTTCTGTGGGGCACCGAAATTTTCTTGCAGCTACTTCCGCAGGCTCAGAATCCCAATTCTTTAAGGCAGCCATGAAAGACCCCAGTTGGCAAGAAGCTATGCATAATGAAATTCAAGCATTAGAAAACAATGGTACTTGGCGTGTGACAGATCTTCCTCCTGGAAAGAAAGCTCTTGGTAGTCGAGGGTCTATAAATTAAATTCAGCTCATATGGTAGTGTGGAGCGCCTTAAAGTTCGATTGGTTGTGTTTAGGAATCACCAGGTTGAAGGGATTGATTACTCAGATACCTTTGCTCCAATGGCAAAGATGACTACAGTTCATGTTTTCTAGCTATAGCTGCTGCTAAAAATTAGGAGTTGCACCAAATGGATGTACACAATACTTTCCTGCATGGAGATTTGTCTGAGAAAGTGTATATAAAAATGTAGCCTGGTTTTCACGGTGCCCAGCCTGGTAAGGTATATCGGTTGTAGAAATCTCTTTATGGCTTGAAACAAGCACCCAAATATTGGTTTGCTAAGTTGGTTACTTCTCTTCGAAATTATGCTTTCCGCCAATCTTATTCAAATTATTCTCTTTTCACTTATTAGAAAGGTCGTGTTCAATATAATATCCTCATTTATGTAGATGATTTAATAATCTCTGGGAATGATTTTGTTGCTCTTACTGCTTTCAAATAATATTTGTGATCATACTTTCATATGAAGGATCTTGGTTTACTTAAATACTTTCTGGGTATTGAAGTTACCAGAATTTTAAAGGGTATTTATTTGTGTCAAAGGAAGTATGCTCTTGATATCGTGGCTGAATCGGGTAATCTTAGCTCGAAACCCATTGTTTTTCCTATGGAGAAAAATCATATGTTGGCAACATCTACTAGTCCTCTTCTTAATAATGGTGAGCAGGTGCGCAGGTTAGTTGGCCGACTTATTTATCTGTCTTTTATCAGACCTGATTTGGCTTATTCTGTACATATACTTTATCAATTTCTTGGTGCTCCACGTCGTGATCATTGGGATGCTGGAATTCGAGTGATCCGATATCTTAAAGGATGTCCTGGTCAGGGAATTCTTCTTCATTCAGATTGTGATCTATCTCTACGTAAATGGCGTGATTCACATTTGGCTAGTTTTCCTCTTACTTGTCGCTCATTATCGGGTTGGCTAGTTTTTCTTGGACATTATCCCGTTTCCTGGAAAACAAAAAAGCAAGTTACAGTGTCTAGATCATCAGCTGAAGCAGAGTATAGGTCCATAGTTGTTGTGGCTTGTGACCTTAAGTGGCTCAAAGGTTTGCTTAGTAGTTTGGGGGTGCATCACCCAAAAGCAATGTCTTTGTTTTATGATAGTCAATCTGGGGGGGGGCGTGTGTTAGGGATTATTATGTATTTGGGCCTATTGTAAATAATAGTAATGGGCTTTATGTATTAGGTTTTATTTTTCTTGTATATATACCTTGCTTATGAGTAATAACAAATTAGGGGTTTTAGTTTCTCTACATTTAATTAAACTAAAAGATGATAATAGGCCAAATTAGGAATGATCACTCAAAAATACGGCTTTCTCACAAGAATTTGCGAAGAATATAACGGTAATGGTTATCCTTGGAAAATGAATTGGGTTAACAAAATGTCAAACCAAACAATAAGTAACGAATAAGCTTAAAGCAATCCTTTACCAAGGTCTAAAAAGGTTAAACCAAACACCCCTAGATGATTGAGTACTTGAAGAAATACAACTGAGTTAAATTGTTGATACGTCTTAATGAATTGCCACATATATAATATCTATAAATATAAAGTGAACTTACGAAATAATGAATAATAATTGCATTTTAATAGGAGTAAAATTTGGTCACTGCAATTGGACTTCTAATAAGAATAAAATTTTATAAACGCTAAAAGCAAAAATTTATCAAATTGCAAATTTACCAAAAGTGCTTGTGGCTTAATGGATAGAGAATCTGCATGTGGAGCAGAAGGTTTGGAGTTCGACTCCTACTGGGCACGATATCAGTTGGGGGGTTTCTTGACTTCGCACATCTCTCTTTACTCCCTCCTTGGGGAACCGGGTATGATTTGTTCTTTATCTTTACCTTTACCTTTTGTATTAATGAGTATACTTATACTAGTTAACCATTAAAGTCAAAAAATTTTAAAAAAATATTAATCATGAGCTAATGTAGGCACTAAAATTATCTTTTCACTAAAATTGTTAGCTAAAAATATGTTAGTTGAAATTCTGCCAATAACATCATTAAGTTACTAGGAGAACATGTATGGATCAAGTATGTGGTTGTATCTCTGTTGAAAATATACACGTTACTCAAAAATAAAAAGACATCGTCTATTGTTTATATTATCCTTCCAAAGTTTACAACTATACATTATTCCCCACAAGCATATGCGTACTACAGGTAACGCTAATCCTTGTTTTATGCGTAAAAAACAAAATAAAACAATTGGTAAATTTTAGAGAATATATTTATGTATTCTATTTCCTGCGACATTAAATATGCAAGTAATATGAGTGGGTGTTTCGATACTTTTTTGGGCTTCTTGGTTATTCGAGCAATCGAATTAGCATCGGTTCCTTGTCGGTTGAAGTTTGTGTCAAGTGTTAATTGATTTCGGGTTGTCATCGGTTAATAGTTGGTTCGGTTTTTCCGGGTACAGATCGGATTCATATTCTTTTAATAGAATTCGGCTACGTATTATTAATTACTATCAATCGAGTTAATATCAAATTAAGTTGTTAGTCATTTTTTAATTGATGACAAGATTTCCATTACTTAAAGCAAAATAGTTAAAAAATGCAAATCAATTAATGATCATTATTACTTAGTTACTTTTACTTGTTTCACGGGAAATTAAAATTATAAAGTTCTATCAATTTTCATCTAATTTGATTAAAAGTAGTTAAATAAACATTAACCATTAATTATTAACTCTAAATATATGAAATCATGTATTTATAAAATTTAATTTATTAAAATATCTAACAATTTATTAGATTAACTAATAAGATGATTGAATATGAGTCTATCATACTTCTATGTTAAAAATTGGTTTAGGTTTACAGCAGTTCGATCAAAAATTCGTTCGAGATAAGTCGGTTTTAGCCGGATCAAGTTCGGTTTCGAGCATGATTCAGGTCGGATAAGACTCGGGTCGCTCATTATTAAGTTCAAGTAATCTCGGCTAACGGTTATGTGTCGGTTATAAAAATCAGTTACAGCTCGGGTTCAGCTTTCCAATTTTCAGTTATCAACCAATTCGGGTGCAACTTCGGTTCGGGTACTGTCGGTTCGATAAACCAAAAAAACGAACACATTTTTGCATCGGTCTACTTTCGGTTTCGATTCGGGTTTTCTGGTCGGCTCACTTTTGAATAGCTCTAACTGCAATGCATAAGTTCGACTATTAATATCTATAACTAGTATTAAACCCGTGCAATGCACGGTGTTTTTAAGTATGAAATTATATTTAAATGTAAATTTAAGATAAAGATGCAACCTTAAATAATGGAGCAATGTCATTTAGTATATCAGTATAACAAAATTTATATAATCAACTAAAAAAACTTACTAAATAGTTTAATTAAAAAATTATAAAAAAAATTTCAAATTAAATATCAAATTTTTTACTTTTAAAAACTTATTTTCAAATTATACTTATGTTTGCTAAAAATATTGTCTACTTAATTTAAGAAATCTTTTCCAAGAAAAAATATAGTTAATTACGCATATGTTTAAAAATATTACAACAAGAACAAATGATTAATAGAAGAAGATTATCTTGAAATCGGTCTAATAAAAGTAACTAATTTTAAAAGTAACTATGTTACAAAGAAATTTAACTTTGACATAAATTTTTAGAATGTTCTTATTTTATAACATAGTAACCTTTTTTATATATATAGTAACAAAACAAAATCAAACAAAAATCCTTTTTATTCTTCTTATTTTAAAATCCGTCTTATTTGATCCTATATATATATATATATATATATATATATATATATATATATATATATATATATATATATATATATATATATATATATATATATATATATATATATATATATATATATATATATATATATATATATAGGGGAGGGATCCATTGAGAAGGAGTTGAAAATGAGAAGGTTAAGAAGGACTCTACACCCTTGATTTCACTAAAATAAAAAAAATCTATAGTCACGATTAAGCCAAAAACACATAATTGTAAAAGTAACTATGTTACGCAGAAAAGTAACTATGAGATAATTATTAAAATGTTCTTAATTTATAATATAGTATCTTTTTTTGTATATATAGTAACCAAACAAAATCAAACAAAAATCCTTCTCACCCTTCTCATTTTAAAATCCTTTTTATTTGATCGTGTGTGTATGTATATATATATATATATATATATATATATATATATATATATATATATATATATATATATATATATATATATATATATATATATATATATATATATATATATATATATATATATATATATATATATATATATATATATATATATATATATATATATATATATATATATATATATATATATATATACTTAGTAATAATCTAATTCTATTCCTTTATGGTTATATATATATATATATATATATATATATATATATATATATATATATATATATATATATATATATATATATATATATATATATATATATATATATATATATATATATGGCTTTAAATAAATTGAAGTAGTCAAAGCTGTATTAATTTTTATCAATTAAATGAAATGGACTAATTGTTAATCTTATTTTGCTCCCATAATTCAAATGAATGAATGAATGAATTTAATTAAATTGTTAAATTCGTAACGTTTTATATGTTACATAAAATGGATTAATTTGGTCACATAATTTATATTATCTAAAGAATTCAATTACTTGTTGATTTAATTAGCGAAAAACGTGTGAAATATATAATCCTAAATATATGGAATTAGTTTTCCTAAAATAAGAAAGTTAAACTTTTTATTAATTTACTAGCTTAACTAAGCTATTAATTAATAAAAATTTTATTTTATTTTCCATTAATTAATAAAGGTGGATTAAAAAAATTAGCCCAACCAAAAGCCCATGTGTAACTTGTTTCCAACAAACAAAATTTAGAAGGAAAATAAATACTACTTTTTAGACCAAACCAGCGGCAGCCCTCCATGAACTCCCGTGCGGCCTATCAAAGAAGAAAAATGCCTTCAGAACAAAATTCTTATAGTGTGTTAGGCGGTGTAGATCTTATGTTATGATTGCATTTAAATAAGTTAGTGTTAGAATATTTATTTTTTTTAAAACTATATTAGTTTTAAATGTTTCTTTTGACGCCTTACACTTTTTGAATGTGGCAGACATCTTGTTTTTACTTTCTGCTGCAATTAAATACTCTCTCTGTTCCTTTTTATTTGTCAACTTTACTTTTTCACGTATTTCAAAGCAAACTTTGAGCCTCGATATCTCATAATACACATAATACTCCCTCAAATTCAGCACTAACGTACCATTTACTTTATGCACTCTATCCAATGCACTTATTCAATCTTTAATATCTCTAATTGTGCATTATTAAAAATTATGGAAAGTTGATATTAATAATCCTTGCATTGAGACGAATCAAACATGATCCCACATGACTATGTTTTAACTTGTAAATTAATAATAAAATACAAATTAAGAGTAAGAGATGAATAGTGTCCAAAAAGCAAATGGGATGTTAGTGCTGAATTGGAGGGAGTAAAAAATTGTAAAAATTATACATTAAAATTATTTACATCAAGACGAATCTATCAAGATACCATATGAATATATTTTGTCTTGAATATATACTTCAAAATCAAATTTAAATTTCTCTCTTAAAAAGTGGAGAAGCTTAAAGTAGAAAAACGAAAAGGAATGGAGGGAGTATTATTCACATGTATTATAATTTTTTTTAATCTTTATAAAAATTAGGTGCGTTACACACATAAATAAAAATAATTTTAATTATTTAATATTAATTCAAATTTAATACCTTTTAATAATTCAATGGTACCTCTGTGTTATTGCACTTTATCTTTGGTACCCCCATGTTTTTCATAATTCCAATGGTTCCCCCAACATATCTTGCTAATTACAAACGTGACACTTTTTAAGTTTTTTCCGTTAAGTGGCCGTTAAATTTTGAATTTAAGCTAACCATGGTTAGTTTCTTATTGCTTATATACCCAGGTGCATCCATTTCAAACACACGTTTCTTCTTCTTCCCTTTTCCCTCTCCTCTTCCTTCTCTCCTTCCATGGCTGCTTCTTCAAGGTACTCATCCTTTTGCGGTAAGGTGTATTCCGGTACTACCAAAAGACCACCTGGAAGCCCTAACGTTAATTCCATTGATGTTGGTGATAGCTGGGTAAGGTTGAAGAAATGCTACTGTGACCCAACAAAGTTCTATGATATTAGGGTTTCGAGTTCAATTAACAATATGGGAAGAATCTACTACAAATGTATGTCGTGCCAAGCATTTGAATGGGGTTATGATGCTGATTTGAAGGTAAACCTTGATGAAGCTGCACTTCTAGAGGTTCAAGGAGCTGCTCCTGTAAAGATGAATGGGGAACAATTTAATGAACTCAAAGCTACTATTCTAGGGTTGTCCAAGAAGGTTGATAGCTTACTTAAGGTTGTTGTTTTCATGAAATTTTTTGTAATGTTCTACCTACTGTTGTTTGTTATTGCCATTGTAAAGTAAGATTGTAAGCATTGAAATGGTTTCTATCTATGTAAGCTTAGGTATTATGTTGGTTCTTGCCATTGTAAAGTAAGATTCTACTTTATCTTTCATTCCAAAACACAAGTTCATTACCAAAAAATTTAGATCAATGTGCATACCAAGTTGGAGCTGTTCATCCATAATCATACATAATTCATACAAAAGAGGATTAAGCTACTTTTCATCCATAATCATACTTAATTCATACAAAAGAGGATTAGTAATTACAATCACAAGAGGATTAATCTACTGTTCATCCTAATTCAGTCAAAAGTTTAGTAATTACAATCACATAACAGAAATACTATTCACTTTGCTTTGCCCTTTCCCTTCTTTGGATGATGCCTTCTGCTTTACTACTTACTTCCCCTTGCTCTTGGAAGTTGAAGCTTCATTAGTGTTTCTTGCTGTCTTCTGGTTTTTTGTTGCCCCTCCCTTGCAAGGGGCCTTGTTGTGACCAAAATCTCCACACTTCCCACATTTTATTGTCTTGCTCCTCTTTCCCTTCCCCTCTTCATCATCACTTCTCTTTTTGTTCCTAAAAGGCCTACCAACACCTCTCTTGATCACAAGAGGTAGTATAGTAGGGTGCTCGGTAGCTTGCCACTTATCTTGGTCAGGGATAGGTTTAATTCTGTGACCATAGGCCAACTTATATTTCTCCACTGAATACCATTCATTAACAAATGATTGTGGATAGAGACCAGCTCTCATTGCATGCCTACATGGTATGCTAGTGAGTTGCCACACATTGCAAAGGCATGTGTTTGTTCAAATTGACAGACAGAGTTGATTTACCCTCCATCACCTCATACTCCCCTAGACTAGACATGAAAGCCCTGCAAGACCTACTCTCATTGCACAATACTTGAACTCTCTTCACAATGTTTGGACACAGCCTCTCCCAATTTTCACACTTCTGCCTCCTTGCAGCTAACCTAACCATTGTGACTCTCCTAATTCCCACTAACATAGTTGACACTGGCTTGCACTTGTCAGTTTCTAGGGTTGCATTGAAGCTTTTCAAAAAATTTATCTTGTTAATGTCACACTTCAGTTTAGGATCGAATTTATGTTTTGTCCATCTCTCCTGTGGACGCAAGTTTTTAGCAAGCCATTTCCAAGCATCAGGGTTGTTTTTGTCAATCTCGTTCATGGTCTTTGCAAATGTGAAGGTTAAGAAAGCCCCACATGCTAGCCAAAACAGTTGCCATAACTTAGGTCCAGGAAAAGGCTTCTTCCAGTTGGCACTAAGATGTTTGCAACAATACCTTCTTTACACCTTAGGCCACAAATCATTGAGAGCCTTGTCAATTACCTGCATTTGAAAACAACATATTAAGATTAGGTTTAGAAGATTATGAATAATCAATAAAATGCTAAGTAACAAGTGTACATACCTTCTGCCTGTCAGATATTATGCACCAATTGTCTCCCCTTTTACTTGGTTCAAGTACATGTTTAAGATTCCAAATGAAGAACTTCCAAATCTCTTTGTCTTCACATGAGACAATACCCCATGCCACTGGAAACATTTCATGGTTGCCATCAAGGGCAATTGCAGATAACAAAACACTACCATAATTACCCTTTAAATGAGCCCCATCCACTCTAATAAGACTCCTACAACCAACAAAAAGGCCATCCAGAGAAGCCTTGAAAGATATGAAAATGCTCATAAATAATAGGGGTCTATCTGGATATGTAGGGGGATACCAAGCACAATTTGCATGTGAACCCTCGTTTGTTGATTTGATAACATCACATGAAGATGGCAATGCACTGTATGATGTATCATGCCCACCATTTATGATACTCAAGGCCATGTTCCTCACCCTATATAAGCCTGGTTGTGCCATCACAACACCATATCTGGACCATAAAAGCTCATTCAAAGCCTACCTGGGATGTCATTATTAGCCCTTATGTCCTCTAGTAACACATTACATGCCCACTTCACTGTTACCATAGGGTTTTTGGTTTTTAACCCCAAGCATGTGTGTTCAGGATTTTGAATTTTTTTGATAGCGCAAGTAACACCATCAGCCAGCCTAGAAGCATGCAATCTCCACTCACAATTTGCATAACTACACCTAGCTGTGTACCTAAGAGTGTTTGCTTTATCAACAATCACAGAAAAACCAGATTGTATGCAATAATCCTTAATAACATCCCTCAAATGTTTCTTATCTGTAAACAATTGCCACTCGTTAATCACAATGTTCCAAAAACCTTTGTCTATGTACAATTCCCCATTCCTATACAACTTAGCCAAATAATTATCAAAGTTATCACATTGATCTTCCCAAATTGGTCCTTCAAATGGATCAAAGTGATCTGTAACTGCATCAACATCATCCACCCTAATGCCATCCTCTACCTCAGCCTCTTCATCACTATCAACCAAAGACACACTCTCATTGTTACTACTAGGGAATGACATAGTTGGACTGAAAGATTCATCATCACTCTCACTGAGCAAGAATCCTGTTCCAGATGCAGCAGCAGTCTCCTTTTCCTTATTCTGTTTCACTAGTCTTGCAGACTTTCTAGTAACTGCCTTCTTAATTCCCTTTCTTTTCAAAGTGGTCTTTGAGATTTTTTTGGTTAAACTAGACTTTGTCGTAGCAGTTTTCTTTGGTGTTTTCTTTGGGGTTTTCTTCTCCACTTTACCTTCATCATTACCTTGACTCTAGATAGGATTATTAGCTTCATCATTAACTTCATCAACTTGGTTTATCTCATTCAAAAACTCAGCATTTTCAATGATCACATCATTGATGTTACCAGGGGATGGTGGGGGCTCCATTTCAGTCTCAACATGTCTGCTCTGCTTTCTAAGAGCAGGTAGTTTTGGCCTAAACTCAATCTTTAGTGGTTTTCAGTCCTTGGGCTTCACAATCTGCAATGGGGTTGGAATGGGGTGTACTTCCATAGCAAAATCTTCTTCATTCACAGCAAGTTCCTCACAGACATCATCAACATCCATATCATCCTCAACAACATGTTCCTCAGCTATTTCAGGTTGGTCCTCACAGGGTACATCAACATCCACATCATCATTAACAAGTTTTTTTTCAGGTATTACAGGGGTTAGAATGGGGCCCACATCATCATCAACATTCAACACAGGCTGTTTCTCATAGGGTGCACTAGGGGTTGGAAATATCATAACATCATCATCATCATCATCTTCATCATCAGGTTCTGCAAGGGTTGGATTGGGTGTCAAATCTTTCTTCTGTGCATTCTGCTTTAAGGTTTCCCTAAGCCTCCTAGCATTATCTAACAAGGCATTAGGTTTTGAGTCCCCTACATGGATGCAAATACTGTCCTTACCCTTATTCATACTAAACATCCCCAACAAGGCTTTATCATCAATTAGTTGAACATGTCTCTTTTTGTATACATAACTAAAACTGGGATGTTCAAGCATCAAATGTTCCTCCCTCTCAGCTTTATCCCAATAATCAATGATCATGTCTAGCAAGTTAACTAGGTCTACATCATCAATAAAAACTTCCGTCTCTTTACCCTTGTATACAAATTTCAACACCACATTATCATCCATTTAGAATCTATTAACAAAAAACCAAAAAAAAGTCCAACATCAATCATCCATTGCACAACACATTCAAAATTCAAAAAAGCCCTAATTTTTAGGGTTTAGTACTTACAAAATGACTCAGAACACTTTTAAACCACATAATTCAAGAACAAAACCCTACTTATCGCAACATTTAAGGCGATAAAATCAAAAAAATTGCAGCATTATACTCGATATTTAGGGCAAGAACTCAAACAACCCAATATCTTGCATGTACAGAAAGAAAGAAGGAAAGATTAGGAAACTTACCAATGTGAAATAAAGCAGCAACGACAAAGAAGAAGCTTCAACAATGGCGTACTCAACCCAGGTGGATGATGATCAAGACAGAGTAAGCAAGTATGCGTTAGGAGGGAAAACGAAGAGGGAAAGCAAATGAATCAGAAACTAACTATGGTTAGTTTTTCTTATCATCTTTTATAATCTTAATGCCTAATATCAAATCGGCCTCACCCGTATCCTTCATCTTAAAGGATTTAGACAAAAAATCTTTTATCTCTTAAACCTGTAGGAAATCAGTATTATAGATGAGTATGTCATTTACATGTAAGCAAATGATAACACTGATCCCATGGTTATCAAATTTGCTATTTACGCACTTTTTTGCTTGATTCAGTTTTAATCCAAATGACAAAATCATTGCATCATACTTTTGAGAGTCATTAAGTCGGTGCTTGTTTAAGTCCATACAAAGACTTAACAAGTTTACACACTTTGTTTTTTTTGCCCTTTCATAACAAACCCTTTGGGTTATTTCATGTATACTTCTTCATTTGGTTCCTCATATAAGAATGCGATTTTAACATTCATCTAATGTATTTCTAAATGATAGATCATAACAAGCACTACCAACAACCTAATGGTGGTTGTCCTTATAACTGGTGCATAAATATCGAAATGATCAATACCATATTTTTTTCTTAAGCCGTGTGTTACTAAACGGGTCTTGAATTTATCAATACTACTAGTTAACTTCATTTTCTTACGAAAATTCCACTTGCAACAGATTGGTTTACAAAATAGACAAAAATGGACCAATACCCAAGTATTATTAATATGATTTCGGATTTGGTGTTTCAAATATTGAAATTGTCTTTTTTAAGTCTCAAAAATAGTTTAGTAGTAAAAGAAAAGGGTCTGGGCTTGATATATTATTGCACTGTGCAATCGTTGCACACAAGAGTGACCGGGTACACTATGCCATGCTGGGAAGATTGATTAAAAAATAAAATGATCTCGATAAAAATTAATTTATCAGAAATCGGTCTATAAATACGATAAAAAGGAAATCTGGTGTCCATGTCTATTGGGAACAACAAGGCCTAATCTGCTTGATATATCAAAAACTGTAGTTGGTATAGATATCAGAAATTGGTCTGAACTTTTGTTCTCAAAAATAAATATTTCTTCCATTTTTTTTGTTGGCTCACTTCTCTAAAATGAAATTTATTTTTCACTCTCGATATCAAACCAATATTTTCGAAATTCTTTGACACTTAGTTTACAGTATTAAAATTCCTAAATAACGATGTATTTGTCATTTATCGTCATTTCTCGAGTGAAATTAAGTGAAATTAATTATGTATATGTCTTTATATATGAATGTGATGAAATAGAGAGTAAAGATGAAATGAAAAATAAAAATTTATCAATAAAATTTGTTTAATTTGTTTAGTATATATTTATACATTGAAAATAGTCTGAACACTATTATAACTCAGATAGTGATGAAAGGGACGGGATAATTACTTATAAATAAGAGTGCAGCAGCTAGCTAATTTAAAAATATGATGATTATTGCATTATATTTTGTTAGTAATCGAAGTTTGAATGTAATTTTATTTATAAATGACGAGATTTAGTGGGTTGATGACAGGTGGAAAATGAGCAATGTGTACGGAAAAATCATCAACGATGATGTGGTGAAGGGTATGCAGACATATGTTGAGAGAAAGGAAAACTTGGAGGACTTTATGATTATGAGAGCGAAGGCGGCTTATCAAATGATAGGTGTAGACAATAAGGATTTCCTTGCAGCCAAATATCTGGATGAACTTGAAGCTCAAGAAAAAGTGAAGGGTACCAAAGTCATGCTCTACAATGCCACTGGTGTTACTCTCACCTTTGAAGGCGAATACGATGGTTCAGGAAGAATAGGGAGTTCCCCTTGCCCTCATACTCTTCACAATGGACAATGGGGCGTCTTCTTCCATCGCATCAATGATGGTGTAAGTGAAGGCGGTGTTATTTATGAGGGCAAGTGTCACCCCGATGGTCAAAAAGGCGAATGGAAGTTTTCATGGAAAGTTGATGGTAAAAAGAACACGGTAAAACCCAACCCCTTCTTTTTTTTTTTTTTTTTTTTTTTTATATATTTTTTTGTAATAGAACAACAAGATAGGCTAGTTTGGAAGGTGTTCTTAATTGAAATCAAACTCAAATCTCTACTAAAGAATATGATACTTAATTTACCAAATCAAATCAACACTCCATTCCCTTTCAATGCTGGTTTATAATTTAATTATGATGCATCAAACTAAAATTTAAGATATAAAATATCAAATTTAATACAAACTAAATTTTATTGATATTGAATTTGTCAATTCAGTAGTGTCCAATTATAACTGGGTACTATTAAAAATTTTCAAATATTTATGGTTCTTCTTTTAATTAACATTCGTTATGTGTGTATTAATTTTGTACAATAGGAAAAACTACTTCAAATAATCTCGATTTCGTCGTTCACTCCAAATAAATTCAGCTATAAGATGAAGGAGTATTGTTCACTAAAAACAATTCAAATAATTAAATTTCAAATGTCAAATTAATCTTAAGTACTCCCTCACTCTCAAAATTATAATCCAATTGTGATATTAATATTGTAATACGTAAGTTAAAAAAAGGTCACATTAGATTTTTCTATTCGTTATAATATGTACTTTATTAATATTAATTTTTTGTAATTTTTAGTTATGTATAGTTAAACGTACATTTTGAAAATTGAATTTGTGCCATTGACAAATAACAATAATATAAATGTACCTTAAAGTTTAGGACATAAAAAGTATGTATTTTACAAAAAAGTATTTGAATGCTTTTTGAAAAGAAAAAAAAACTTTAAATTATTGCGAGAAAGAAACTCTAATAATTTACAAATTTTAAGGAAATGAAAATTATTTTGATTGAATAAAATATAGTTTTTCAAAATACGTTAGAATATCCAAATATATACTACTTTGACAATAATTAAAAAATCACTATTTTATCTAAGAATTGCGTCTTTTAATAAATCAAATATCATATATTTCTCAGTAGAGATTTGGGTTTGATTTTCACAAAACTATTAATTTACGTTTATTGTCATTTTTTTTTATGGAAATGATATAAAAAGAAGTCTTATACCACTTTAATACTACTCCCTCCGTTTCTTTTTATTTGACATTTTTTTTAATGGAAATGATTTTTAATTTTTAAAGTATATATTCATATAAAATCTTGTTAGATTCGTCTTGATACAAAGAATTTTAATATATAATTTTTACAATTATTTATTAGACCTACAATGAGACATCGAAGCTTAAAATTGGCTTTGAAATAAGTGAAAAACGTGAAATAGATTGAAAATGTCTTATACATTAATTATTCGCACATTAATTAGTTTAGTAGATTCTCTTTAAAGCTAGATATAAATATTGATGACTTAAATTAGTTGGTTTTTATTTACAGTCCTTACAACTGTAAATATTATAATTTTTTTCTTAAATCTCATTGACATCATGTTTATTGGCACTGTAGTGTTTTACAGATTGTCAGGATTCAAGAGTCCGGAAAGGGAACCGAGGAAGTCTAGATATAGTTGTAAAGGGTGTTCAGTCCGTGCAACTGATACATACATCGACTCAAGAACTGATGAAGGCCACTGCTACTATAGGCAATACAAAGAATCCAATATTTCAAGGAATAATGACTCTCAAAGGGGTCACCCACCCGTTGTTGTCCTAGCTTCTTTTTCTCCATTTGTAGTTTTGCTTTAATTTGTTCCCTTGTTCGGTGCCCCCACTTTGTTAGGGCCTTTTTTTCTAACATTCTTTTTCTTTAAACATGTCTAATGTGTTCCCAATAAAGTTCGTTTCGTCAAATTTATTAAAATAAGTTGAAAGAAATTGTTGCAAGCAATAATCGTTGTTACCGTAAATTACTACCTCAGTCCTTATATATTGCAATTTCGTTAAAATCTTAATTTATACTTGACTATAATGGAAGAACAATTTTTTTTATATACAAATCAACGTGACATAAGTTGGACCAAATGTAGTAATGTAGCAAATAAAAATGAACAAATAAAATTACATACAAGCAAACAAAAAATAACGCCTCTTCTGAATGACCGTCTTTATAAGAGACGGCTCTTCAGGTGCAGGCCCAACAAATGAAAAAAAGAGAAAAATCTAAAACTAACACGCACGTTTGATCCTAATTGGAGTTGGTGTTATAATTTATTGAAGTTGGTGTTATAACCTATTGAAGTTGGTATTATAACCTATTAAAATTGGTATTTAGAGTTGGTGTAATAACCCGTCAAAGTTGGTATTATAACCTATTTGGAGATACTAACTTTAATAGGTTATAATACCAACTCTAATAGGTTATAATACCAACTTCAATAGGTTATAACACCAATTTTAAATAGGATTATATAGCACGCATTTTTCTGGTAATTATTTTTTATTAATTCAAGGTCGGTCCACTTGAGACACCGTCTTTTATAAAGACGGTCTCAAGTAAGAATTTGTGAAAAAAAAAAAAAAAAAAAACGAGAAAGCGGATTGTGAAAGTTTGGAGATGAAATTTGGAACGAAATTGATAATGGATACTTTTGTAAATCTTATGTTGTGCTTTTGTTTGTTAATGGAATGGAATATATGGAGGTTCACGTGAAAATTAAAAATATACGAGTATAGAAACTTGTGCAATGAACGAATTTGTTACTGTAAAATATATATAAAAAAACAGTTTCAAACAATAATGTAAGTACTTTATACTATCGTTATTAAATTTATGAAATACATGACTTTTTAAATCAAAACATAATTATTGTCGTTTTTTTAATTATTTACCTGATACATAACTTTTTTTCATTCAATTGAACATATTAAATTCTAAGATAACTAAATAGAATTACTATAGTATATCATACAAATACTTTACCTAATTTAGCTCCAAACTTAAACAAAAAACTTTAGATTCTAAATTAGATAAATATTTTCATGTAATCAACTATTATTTACTTTATATAATCTTTTGATCTTATATCCCGTCCCAAGACATACAATAAGTCAAAAATTTTACTATATTATATTTTTAATTGTTCTTATATGTTTCAATTCATTTACTATATTTAGTTATATTATTACTAAATAAAAATGGAATATTATCAATAAGTCAAAAATTATCGATCTTTTAACATGGTGTTATAAGGTTAAAATAATTAAATTTGTATTAATTAAATATAAATGGACAAATATGAATTTAATGGTAAGTTGATGAATGTTGGAGTAAATTAGTTGGATCTTATTGATTAATATGGAAGTTGTGAGGCTTTATTTATTATGGATGATGTGAAATTCTTGTAAATTAGGAGAGTCTTTTGGAAATCACTAATTGTGGCGATAGAATAATTGTGTTCTTAATAATTGGATAGCTTGACATTTTTGGATGGCTTATTGGATTCTTTTGAATATTTTTGATTTTGGGTTTATATGAATATATTGTGTTTAACTGGAAATATAAAGAGAATTATAGAGGTGAATAAGAAGCTTTAAATTAGTGTCGAATGCAATTATAATATTTTTATGACATATTGGGGGTTTAAGTTAGAAAATACACAATTCCTATAGGATTAGAAATGCTAAAGTGGATTCTTGGTTTAAGCTACATTCATGGGAGGAGATGTAATAAGTTATACATTAGCATAGTAGTACCGAAAGTTGTTTGGTGATGTTAAGATTTTTGTTATGCTTCAAGAGACGATATCGAGGTACCCTTTTGGTCGATAGCAGTGGACTTGCTTCGACTCCTCAAAGCGACGTTATCGGTGAGTAGTAGCAGTCCCTCAAAGGGTCTAACCAGACTACATTTCTTGAAAAATAGTTTAATTAAAGTTGTTTTAAAATTGACAGTTGTTGAGACAAATTTTTTGTGACTTATTATGTTGATAATGTGTTATGGCCTATGGATCGGGCCCAGGAGCTGATCATTGACGAAGTAGTAGTGGGACATTGTTCCCGACTCCCTATTTTGAGGCAAATTGTCATTAAGATATTGACTAGTTTAACCAGAAAGTGACATAGTTTTGGCACTATGGGTGTTCCTCTCAACTAGACTCTTAGTACACACAAAGATCTAGGACTGATGTTGCTTTTAAATCTTTTATTTTGTTGTATTATGTTTGTATTGTTTTGGATTACTCTGCTCATTCAGTTAAATCTGTCACCCTATTATTTTTATCTTTTAGATTGGTAAAAATCGGTTTCAACCGGAAACGAAGGGATATCGGAAGTAATTTGAGAGTGTTTAGAAAACCTCTTTGATTGGAGATTTGGTCACTTGTGTGTAGTAGATTTATTGATCATAGAATTGTGTAATAGAGTAACTTTATAGGTTGTGGATCTTTATACATTTATTTTCTATTCGGTTGGGTCTTAGTATAATGAGATTGAGGCTATCTGTCATAGAAGAGGATTTGATTTGTGATCCTATTTTATAAAATATTATTTTGAGTTTGACTTCATTTTGGATATATAAATTCGTGACAACTTCTCTTACTTAATCTATAATTAAGTCAGTTTGTTATAGTAAATTTGCAATTTGAGAAATATTAGCTTTGGCTTTATAAATATGAACTTAAATTGCGTTTAAAATTTTTTTTACTCTTAATGAAATTCCAATCGCATTAACAAAATTTTACTCCTATTAAAATTCCAATCATTATTATTTGTTTGAATTCCTCTTTATATTAATATATTTTACATGTCAATTCATTAAAACATATTAATAATTTAAGTCAGTGATATTTTGTCAAGTACTTAGTGAAAAAAGAGTACCAAGTGTATGTGATTTCTACATACACAGATTGAAAACAGCTATCTGATGGGCAATAAAATCGGGATTATAAATTATTTAAAAAAAATAATATGTTTCTTTTAAAAATTGAATTTTAAATTTAAAAGATTTGATCGGCTTGTGTATGTATATTAGTGTAATGGCTCTCTTAAGTGTGCCACTAATTGAAATTAAGGGGGATTTTCTTTAAAAAATATTAGTTTTCAACTAGTACTAAGGTTCGGATTTTTTTATGTATATATACAATAGTTTAGAAGGTCATAAATAATCTTTCGCCCTGAGTCACTGAAAACGAAGTGCCGGTCCTACTTGTATTTATTATAATAAAGGGAATAAACCAATTTTAGTGTTTAAATCTCTGTGTTTTTTCATCTATTCCAATATACATTGCATACTATATATACAAGAGATGTTTCCTAAAATAAGTAAATATACTGAATATTTTGTGCCCTAAATATATATCAAATATATGGAGAAATATTTGTTGCCTCAATTAGATTATTCTAACACTCCCCCTCAAGTTGGGTCGTAGGGTCACCAACACCCAACTTGCGTAGAACACTCTCAAAAAACTGGGCTGCTGCTGCTTTAGTGAGGATATCTGCCAACTGATCCTCTGAGCGAACATGGGGCAGTTTAATGGTTTCATCTTCCAACTTTTCCTTTATGAAATGTCTGTCGATCTCGACAGTTTCGTGCGATCATGTTGTACCGGGTTCTCTGAGATGTTGATGGCAGCCTGATTATCACAATACAACACACAGCTCTTCATGGGCATAAAGCCAAGCTCAGTAAGAAGTCTCCTTAACCATAAGACTTCGGTAACTCCTTTGGCAATTCCCCGGAATTCAGCTTCAGCACTCGATAAGGCGACAACCTTTTGTTTCTTGCTCCTCCATGTCACAAGATTTCCACCTACTAGAGTGAAATAACCTGATGTTGATTTCCTATCATCTCTGTCACCTGCCCAATCTGCATCAGTATAAGCAACTACATCAAGGTGACCATTCTTCTGGTATAGAACCCCTCTTCCTGGAGTTCCTTTCAAATATCTCAAGATCCTGATTACTGCCTCCATATGCTGTATCTGAGGTCGGTGCATAGCTCGACTTACAACTCCAACTGCGTAAGCTATGTCAGGTCTTGTATGAGCTAGGTATATCAACTTCCCCACCAGTTTCTGGTACTGCGCACAGTTTGTTGGTTCCCCATCTTCAAGAATTTGTAACCCATGGTTGATCATTATTGGTGTTTCAATGGGCTTACAATCTAACATACCTGCTTCAGCTAGTAGATCCAGCACATACTTCCTTTGGGATATAAAGATGCCCCTGTTAGACCTTAGGACTTCAATCCCCAAAAAATACTTGAGCCTTCCTAGATCTTTCATTTCAAATTCTTGGAACAACTTGTCTTTTAGGACTTTGATCTCGTCTCTGTCGTCCCCTGTAATGATCATGTCATCTACATAGATGATAAGGTAAGTTATCTTACTTCCGTTCTTCTTCAGAAAGAGTGTATGATCGGAGTTACTCTGTCTATATCCAAATTTCTTCATTGCTGAAGTGAATCTGCCAAACCATGCTCGGGGTGATTGTTTTAACCCATATAACGCTTTTCGTAATCTGCATCCTTCATTTTTACCGAATTCTCCTGAGAAACCTGGAGGAGTTTGCATGTAGACTTCTTCTTTTAGTTCCCCATGAAGGAAGGCGTTTTTTACATCGAATTGATGGAGAGGCCAATCAAGATTTGCTGCTATAGAGAATAGAACTCTGATAGTATCCAATTTAGCAACTGGGGAGAATGTCTCTGAATAGTCAACTCCATATGTCTGTGTATACCCTTTCGCCACAAGTCTAGCTTTGTGCCGTTCGATGGATCCATCTGCTTTATATTTCACTGTATACACCCATTTACATCCCACTATCTTCTTTTCCTTTGGTAGGATGCATTTCTCCCATGTTTCATTTTTTTGTAGGGCGCCAATCTCTTCTTCCATAGCCTTCCTCCATTTACTATCCTGCATAGCTTCATCAACATTTTGTGGGAGTTTGGTTGCATAGATGGCGGTTTTGAAAGCTAGAGCACACTGTGACATGTTTCCCTTCTCGATTGGCTCGATCGAATATCTTGACCTCTTAGCTTCATAATCTGGATCATACCTTCTAGGAGGTACACCTCGAGTTGAGCGAGGTGGAAGCATGTACCCTTGAGGTTCATCTGTCTGTTCTTCCCCTGTTTCCACAATTTCACTAGTAATATCAACAATATCAGCATCACATATCTTATCTTGCTCAAGCAAAGAACTAACCTGATGTTCAGACATAACTGGATGTGGTATGGGGTGCACAACTTGGGGAGACAGTTCGGTAGCATTGCCTAATTGCTCTTGTGGGTCTGGGTTTAACATCCATGAACGGGTTAACCATCTGAGATCGTCACTTTGCATCTCCCCCTGACATCGAGGATGGGTGTAGTAGTATTCGGATTCAGAGAAATCACAATCCATCGTGGTGTACATACGTTGATTTTTCGAATCATAACACCTATACCCCTTCTGGTTTCTTCCATAGCCCAAGAAAACACACTTAATAGCCCTTGGTTCAAGTTTACTTCGTATTCTTTTCGGGCAGTGAACATAGACAGTGCACCCAAAGATTCGGGGGGGTAAGGAATGTGAGGAAGGTATGGGTAGGTATTTTTGAAGGGTTTCTAAGGGTGTTTTATAGTTTAGGGCTTTTGTGGGAAGACGGTTAGTGAGGTAGGTAGCGGTGAAAATAGCATCAGGCCAATGGGTGGTAGGAACATGGGATTCAAGCATTATGGCACGGGTTATCTCTAATAAGGTTCTGTTTTTCCGTTCAGCTACACCATTTTGTTGAGGTGTATCTGGACACGAAGTTTGGTGAATAATGCCTTTACTAGCGAAGAATTTGTGCATCTCAGTGTTAACATATTCACGCCCATTATCAGTTCTCAAGATACGGAGTTGGGTTTGGAATTGGGTGCATATCATGTGATAAAAATTAACAAACACTTCAAACACCTCAGATTTGTGTTTAAGAAAATAAATCCAGCTCATTCGAGTACAATCATCAATAAACACAATATAATAAAGAAAACCATGCATTCCACAAATAGGTGCGGGTCCCCAAACATCTGAATGAACAATCATAAACGGTAAACTGGATTTATTCAAACTACTAGGATACGAATGTTTATGACTTTTTGCTAGAATACATGTCTCACATTTAAAATCCAAATTTAATCTAGCTAAAGTGGGAAAAAGTTTCTCAAGATACCCTAAAGATGGATGTCCAAGTCTACGATGCCAAGTCCATAGTTGTTTCTCCCGTGACCCGTGAGCAAGAACTGCATTGCCTTGTTGAACCGTCTCTTCCAAGTAGTACATACCACCTTTTTCAATACCACGCCCAATAATCTTGCCCGTCTGAACATCCTGCACAATACAACAATCAGATTTTATGAGCACAGTGCAATTGAGTTCTCTCGTAAGGTGACTGACGGACAACAATTTATGTGAGAGATTAGGAACAAAGAGACAATTATTCAAGGTTAAATTTAATAGTTCCAGCACCCATGACTTTAATTTCTTCCCCATTAGCAGTTTTAATGAGATTTTTTTTCGGTCGGTCATGATTTAAAAAATCATTTTGATCATAAGACATCGTGTCCGTAGCTCCGCAATCAAGAATCCACTCGTTAGTACAATTTGACAAATTATTTTCACAAGCAAAAGAAAAAACGGGTGGAAGATAGGAGGCCACGTCGCCCTTCCAGATTCCTTTAAAAACTGGGTGCCCTTCATTTGAAGGGTCACTTCCTTCTTCTTTCTCTCTCAGCTTTTGCTTTTCTCTGTTACCTTCACGTTCCTCTGAGTTTTGAACCATGGCTGCCATGCTTTCGTCTGATTTTGTACCGGTGCCTAAAACAATCGCTGCTCTTCCAGATCTTGGCTGATCAGAAAGTTGACCGGCCATTTTTGCCCCTTTCTTCCTCGTGTCTGGCCACCAATCCGGGTATCCCACAAGCTTGAAGCACTCACTTTTCGTGTGTCTCATCCCACCACAGTGGGTACTTTGAAGATGGATCCTTTCATCATTTTTCAGGTAAGATCTCTCCGATCTCCCTCTGACAGCAAAAACGCCCCCTGAGCCCGATGATTCTAACTCCGATGAGGGCTCCTTTTTCATGATTCCCCTTCTCATTATTTCCCTCCTTATGAAAGCATATGCTTCCTCTGCAGTGGGTAATGGATCTTGGAGGAGGAGATCTCTTCTCTCTTTGTCGAACGTTTCATTTACCCCTGCAAGAAATTGATACAATCAATTTTTTTGGGTTAATTGATTGTAAATAATTTTGTCTTCTGGGTCCTTCATCGAGTTTGGTTGCCTCCTATCGATTTCCTTCCACAGAGTTATTAAGTTGCTATAGTATTTTTCCAAGGTGTCGGTCTTTTGTTCGATTTTATTGGCTTTGACAGTGAGGTCGAAAATTTGGAGACCATCACTGCCACTGCTATATACGGTTTCGATCCCTTTCCAAAGAGTCTTTGCGGTTGGAAAATCGATAAATTGGTTAACTAAATCCGAGTGAATGCTTTTGATTATCCATGAAATAACCACTGAATCTCGCCTGGTCCATTGGCTGTACTCTTGGTCTGTTTGTGGTGGTGGGTCAGCGATGATATGATTGAGCCGATCTCGACCACTTAGGGCTAATTGCATCAACCTGGACCACATGGTGTAATTCTGGTGAGTTAACTTTTCTGATATTGAGAATGTGGGAATCGAAATTGTGGTGGTGCTTGTGGATGTTTCGGATGGCAGAGGGGGTGATTTATTAGTGTTTAACTGTGAGAACAATTGCAATAGTTGCCTCATTGTTACTGGTTGGTCTGGCATGATTATGGTGTCTTTTGACTCCATTTGTTTTCCTTTTCAGGTGAGGTTTAATTTTCCGGTAGATGATGAAGCCGCTTAGACGATTTCTCTTCAGAAACGTCTTGGCTCTGATACCATAATAAAGGGAATAAACCAATTTTAGTGTTTAAATATCTCTGTTTTTTCATCTATTCCAATATACATTGCATACTATATATACAAGAGATGTTTCCTAAAATAAGTAAATATACTGAATATTTTGTGCCCTAAATATATATCAAATATATGGAGAAATATCTGTTGCCTCAATTAGATTATTCTAACATATTAACTTGTAAAAGGACATTATAATATCTTGAATATATTTTAATAAGCTCGATTAGATAAATCAAGATCCACAAACTATGGAGCAGCATGGTTATTATGTTGTTTCTTATGAAGGTTCGTGACGGTCAACCTGCATGGGTATATATATATGTTGTTTCTTATTAATTATTAATAAATTAATAATTAGTTTAATAAATAATTAAATATACATATATATAATCTTTATATCCTTAATACATTTCTAGATGAGTAGTTTACCCGGCGCATGAACGAAATGTTTTCCATCTAAGTTCATCTAAGATCGACTGGTCTGATCTATGTTAAACTAAAGAGTTAATTTATATAATCTAGAGCATCATTCCATGCGAATTTAAAATATGTTTTGATAGCGACCAACTATTGTTAATTGTGGGTAAAAATCATGAACGTCGATTAGAAAAGGCAAAGCAAGCTGGCTATCCGTGAGGGCTGTAAAAAATATATTTTTATGTACAAGATTAATATAATTTGAATTAAATTTAGATGTAATTTATTTATTTTTATGTAAAGTATGAGTTATACGGTTTTTTTATAAAATAGTTTTAGGAGTCTATTCTAATTTTTTGTCTTTGTGCCAAAAAAAAAAACAAGAAGGTTCTACTGTAAGGGGTGTTTTGATTTAACCGAAAAAATTTTTAATTCATGAAAAATGCTTTTTTATTAGAAACATTTTTTAATGAAATACTTAAATGGAAATAAGTTTTTCTTTTGTTTGGTTCAATTAAAAAACTCATATAAAGGTTGAGGAAACGAAAAAAATTTTCCTCTATTTTTGAACGAAAATGCAAAAGACTTATAGTACACAAGTGTTTTTATGTTTTCCACTTTAGCTTCATTTGTCTTGTAAAACATAGATGTGGAAACGTGTTTTTCAAGAAAACACTTAACTCCCAAGTCCCAACCAAATAATTTCTAAACATGAGTATGAATAATTAATTAATACTTGTTCTGTTCTAAAATTTTAGCTATATTTACAATATGAAAATTTTTCATCACCAATCAGCTTTAATTTATATTTTATACTTTTTTGTTTAATTCGACTCAATGTCGACTTATTATAAATTTCTATAATATTTAGTTGTGCATATTTACAGATAATAAAAATTCAAAGTAGTAAATTGACAAATATAT
Source organism: Amaranthus tricolor (assembly GCF_026212465.1). NCBI lineage: Eukaryota > Viridiplantae > Streptophyta > Magnoliopsida > Caryophyllales > Amaranthaceae > Amaranthus > Amaranthus tricolor. The sequence continues at coordinate 17,921,502 of NC_080061.1, forward strand.
AAAGTATAAATGAAGTTAAAATTTGGAGACATAAATCGTTCTTTATACGTTGTTTCCTATTTATACAAATACCTTATGCATTAATTTAGAGACGTATGCAGTTTGGAATCAATCAAGCATCTTTCGCCGTGAAACAAGGAGTAACAGCCTAAGTACCTAACAGATGTAACACACATGCAAATATCTACGTTGACTGTAATTTATATTTTATTATTGCTTGCACATTTAATGTATGAGTACGAATATAAAATTCTCTAAAATATACTTCCTCTATCAAATTTTCTAAGCTAATTATACTTTTACAATTTGTTACTTTCTTAACCAAAAAGCGTTTATAGCTTAATGGATAAAGCATATGCATATGGGATAGAAGGTTTGGAATTTAAAGGGCTTCATATTAAAAAATCATATTAAGATAAATATTATTGTAGTAGAGTAGCTGGTAGAAGTTAAGATAGTTATAAGTTTAAACCTATTAATTACATTTTTTCTCTTCTTTTTTTTTTATCTCTTGCCAAAGCAACCCTTTAACCTCCAAATACTTTCTCTTACATTATTCACCTTTTACACATTCATCAAACATTAATTATTACTAATTCAATTTATAAAAATTATCAATAATTTATTTCTAAATTTTTGAACTCTTCAAACTTTGACTCTTATTATTAGGCATCAACTATTACTATTTTTTTTCTCTTTCACTTTAACATTAGAGAACAAAGTTTAATTTTTAAACTTAATTTAAATTATATTTATAAAAAAATAATATAAAATTAGAAATTTTGTTGAGGTTTTTTTAATTCTAGTAATTTAAATTAAAATTGTGTTGAATTATGATGAATATCCACGTAATATGGAGCATAATCATTTTGTTGTTTTCCTACTAAGGCTCGTGACGGTCGAAATGCATGCATCTAGATTGATCTAAGATCGGCATCATGTGTGATCCATGTTAAACTAAAGAAAAAATTTATGTAAATAAATAAATTGTGCATCGCTGGCGGAATAACAAGGAGTAGCCAAACTGTTAGCATTTTGGTAAACACATCTTAGATCTTTATATTAATCCTGCTTGTTAGCCATGAAATTAAACAAGGAGTAACAGGTATAAAACACATGACATCCACATTATTGACTTTTGTTGGAATATAAAGAGATGGTCAAATGCAACAAGAGGGGGGTGAATTGTTGTGTATTAAGATTTACTACGTTTTTTGCTTGAACTTGCGGAATTTTAACAAACAAAATAAAACTTAAACTTAAGAAGCAAGAAATAAAAAGAGACAAAGATTTTACGTGGAAACCTTCTTGGCCTAATAAGAAGGAAAAACCACGACCCCCCGGGATTTCAAAATTCTCACTATGTTTAGGCAATCAATAACAATTACACAAAACAATGTTTGCTTCACTTGAAACTTCTCTACTCTAGGCTTAATTCTCTTTCTCTATTCTCCCTTTCTATATCTCTTCTCACGTTTCTCTTTTCTTATACCCTTAGACTTCCCACAAGTCTAATTACAACAAATCACACATCAACCCTTACAAGGCCAATTCTCAAGAGGATTACAATAAAAATAATTACTTAAGAAAAATATAATAAAGTAATTGGCATGTAAAAACTGAAAATACTTTTCTTAATTTGATCTCCCTTTTATGGACACTCTTGAATACATTTTGGTACGAGCAAAGTCCCTTCTATTTATAGTGGGAACAGCCAGCAGTTTTCTCAGACATACCTCCCACTATCCCCCACGTTCTCAAAACAAAAGGTAGTGGAATTATGAAAGTGTCCGGCTGTTATTTGCTCAAAGAAAAAATCAGTTTCCTTAATGCTAAAAATAGCATAGGAATTAAAACATAAGATCCTATTAAAAAGGAGATCTTAAACTAATTAAGAAAAAGTCTTAGGCTATTTTTAGAAAACCTAAAAATAGATTTGCCAACCAATTTATTAATTAATTAAGCAATTAAATTAATTCTAAACCGTTACATCAACTTAAAAACAGAAAATAATTAATTCGCAATTTTCCAGTCGATGCTGTTCTCCAGACCTGCTACGTAGGAACAGCGTACTGTCTCCAGCTTCAGCTTCTGTCAGAATGTTCATTTTGGGAACAGTAGACTGTACGTCTACTTTGAACATTATAACACTTATCTAACATCTTGAACATATTAAGACATGTACAACTTCCACGAATCCAAGTCATAGGCTTCATCAACGATTCAAACTAAATCGGATATATACCTACAAAACAATCTCTAAAAAATATGTTTGTTTATTTAAAAGTGAAGTCATCATCAAAACCTTAAGAGGCCAACAACTTTATTTTGGGATATTTTAAATGTTATTATAAGTTTTTGGTTTCTACGTGATAAATAAACATTTTTATTAATTTGCATGTAAATTAAAGCTTTTAACTTTTTTACTTGATAGGTAAAAGGTTAAGATTTTTGTTAAATTTAAGATATTAACAACAATCAATCATCATGACGACTTTTTTCTAAAAATTGACGTCACAATCACCCATGAGCGAAGCTACATAGGGGCCCGGGCCCCCTTGCTGAAAATATAATCCTTTATATTTTTGGCTTTGACCCCTTACTAATATGATGTATAGTTCATCGAGCGCCAAAATATAACAAAAATTACTATAACTCAATGATTGGAGTAACATATTTGTAATCTATGTTTAAGGAATCAAACCTTAATTTAAACTATTTAGTTTATGGACTAATAAATTTATATTATTTTTTCGTTCTCGATGAAACTAGGAAGTATAAAAGACACTTGAAATACCTAAAGTGGAAGTGTTACCAAGGTCAACGGTCAACGAACTGGAAGTGAGATGTGACTCCTCTGTGGATGTGATCTGAAGTCCTACAACACAACACGTTAGCCTTGCCCGAGGGATGATCTCCCGGAAAATCCCTCCGACGCTCAAGTCAGATAGGAGATGAGAGTTCAATGAATGAATGATAATAAGTTGAATGCAGGATATTGGTTGTTTATATTTTGGTATGTTGATGAAGATAATGGTGAGTAGAGATTTTGACAGAGTTTCGGTATGGTATCTTCACTTAGGGGGTAAATGATGCTAGCTGCATCTATTTATTATGGTAGAGAGGAAGTTATTTTTGGGAGAGAATAGGTCATTATGGATGTGATGGATAGTAGTAGTGGAGAGGTTAATAATGGGTAGTTATTTTAGGGTTTAAGGAAGTTATTTACTTGTCGGTTAAGCAGACTGAACGATATGTCTTAAAAGCCCCTTGACTAAGAGTCAAGGTCAATGTCAAGTCAATGGGTAGTTAGGTAGTTTCACAATGACACTTATTAAATAAATAAACAATTAAATGTTACCATAACATTTAGCCCCACGCATGAAAGATGATGTAAGTGGAATCACTTATAGAGTCATGACATCTTCTTTTATGTAGAAAGGATAACGATCATCAAATATGAAATGTTCAAATGTTGAAAGTGAATTTTCGAAGTTGACAATGTCACGGGAATTTCCCACCCCAATATCACGGAAAATGGCCGCGAAAACATGTGAGTCATACTAGCACAATTTGAATCACCTTGGCTGCAGCATCTAGATCATCGTCCTAGAAAAGAGCCGAATCATTCTTACGGAAAGGAGCCGTAACACTGTACTTGGCCCCAGTTTGGACAGGACCTATCTAAAGGGGGTTCGAATCACTTTTACCCTAGAAGCACGATAAATGGTAGAACCCAACCTGTTGATGCTTGAACGGTCAATATAAGTTTTTGCTGTCTCGGCCTTGTTATGGATCGTCCGAGAATGAATGTAGTCTGATTGTAAATTACATCTTGGGAAAATGTCGCGTCTTGTATGTAGGCCAAAGTAATGACTTGAAAACACTTAGAAAATATTCGGACACGGTCCGAATCATTTTCCTTCCTGTGATTCGGACACGGTGAAAACACTTAGAAAATATTAGCCCCAAGATCCCCCATCTTGGACTAAAAGGGAGGTTCGAATCACTTTCCTTCTTGTGATTCGGACACGGTGAAAACACTTTGAAAATGTCAGCCCCAAAATCCAAATCTTGGACTAAAAGGGGGGGTCCGAATCACTTTCCTTCTTGTGTTTCGGACAAGGCAAAAGACTTGAATATTTTAGCCCCAAGATCCTCATCTTGGGCTAAAAAGGGGGGTCCAAATCACTTTCCTTCTTGTGATCCGGACAAGAAAAAAGAGTTAGAATACTTTAGCCTTAAGATCCTCATCTTAGGCTAAAAGAGAGGGTCCGAATCACTTTCCTTCTTGTGATTCAGACAAGGGAAAATACTTAAAATATTTTAGCCCCAAGATCTTCATCTTCGGCTAAAAGGGGGTCCGAATCACTTTTCTTCTTGTGATTCGGACAAGGGAAACGACAGAATATTTTAGCCCCAAGATCCTCATCTTGGGCTAAAAAGGGGGTCCGAATCACTTTCCTTCATGTGATTCGGACAAAGAAAAAGACTTGAAATATTTTAGCCCCAAGATCCTCATCTTATGCTAAAGGGGAGGGGGGTCTCCAAATCACGTTCCTTCTTGTGATTCGGACATGGACTGAACTATCCCTAAAAACAAAACAGGGATTAACATATTTGGGATTGTATTTTCCAAAAGCTAAAGTGTTAATCGAAAAAAATGTTCATCAAACCAACATCTTAAAAATTAAACTACTTCCTGGACCTAGTCTTCCTCTTCTTGGAAGCCTTCGGTTTGCCAGGGGAAACAGTCACTTCAGCTACTGGGGTGGCCTCAACAATTGGTGGTGGTGATTCTTGTTTGATTGGGGTATCAACCTCCTCAGCTTTCTTCTCCTCCTCCTCTTTCTCCTCTTCCTGATAACTATTAAAACTTGACCGATTTTTGGAGATAAAAAGGTCACGTGAGGGGATGAACACTAATCATGAACCTAGTTAAAACTAGTTGAATTAGAGCTAAATCCATGAAAAGAATTTAAGTCATGGTTGACGTCCAATATATGTATTTCAAGCACACAAATTTAGTTTAAGAAAATTAAATATCCTTTATTAATTAAAGGTATTTAATTTTAAATCTGATTTTTTATATTTTATATATGTAACATATATTTTTTTAAGAAATTGAAATTTAATTTTCAACCCTTAAATATATGTACAAACATGGACACGTATATGCAATCACAAATTTTACATGTAAACTAATTATGCAAATAAATTGAAACACTCCCCCTAAACACATAGTATTTAGTATTTACTAGTCTAATGCCCGTGCAATGCACGTGTTCTTTAAAATTTTTCATATATATAGTAATTTAACTATTTTGATGATTTTTCTTAGCATAATTATTGATTATTCAGATAAAAAAGGCATTTAATAATCATATATTAAAAAAAAATATACATGCTTGATCAAAGTAGATATTAGTAGTAAATTCATAATGTAAGTTATAACCTTTTAACTATATGAAGACATCACATCCTACAACGTTGTTGAAAATATATTGAAAAATCGAAGTATTATGTTTTAATGATGAAAATGAGTAATAAACATGTGGCAGAGGTATGAGCATTTTATAATAATCATTGTCCTACAATATATTAATTCAACAACCACTTTGACAAGTGGCGCCGTTAAAATGAGTGTTGAGAAATTGCTATGATTTGTCACGTGTCCCTTTAAATCATTTTTCTTAATTAATGTTATTTATTTCTTCTTTACTTAATTCAGTAAATAAACTCTAGAGTAAATGATAATAATTAAGTAAATAAGAAATAAATAACATTAATTAAGAAAAATAATTTAAAGGGACATGTGACAAATCATAGCAATTTCTCAACACTCATTCTAAAGGCACCACTTGGCAAAGTGGTTACTGAATGAGTATATCGTATGACTGTACCCTTACTTCCCCTATGTTCATGCAATGTCATTTAACATTCCAAGTTCCATATGAATATATGCAAAACGATCAGGACTTAAATGTTTTGTAAATATATCAGCTAATTGATTTTCTGTAGGAATAAAAGATAGAGTAATATTACCTTTTTCAACATGATCACGTATGAAATGGTGAAGTAGCTCAATGTGTTTTGTACGTGAATGTCGTACCGAGTTTTGGGTAATATAAATTGCACCTGTATTATCACACTTAATTGGAATACTTTTGAGATCAACTCAAAGATCTCGAAGCTGTTATGCAATCCAAAAGATTTGAGAACAACATGCACCAGCTGCTATAGATTCAGCTTCTGCTGTAGATAAAGCAACTGAATTTTTCTTTTTAGAATACCATGAAATCAAAGATGATCCCAAGAATTGACACGATCCTGAAGTGCTCTTTCTATCAACCTTAGAACTAGCATAATCCGCATCTGAAAAACCAATTAAAGAAAAATTTCCACAACTAGGGTACGTACCATGGATCGAAGTCTTTAGTCCCATGTAAATATCTAAAGATTCTCTTAACTGCTATTAAGTGAGATTCTTTTGGGTTAGCTTGAATACGAGCACATAAAAAAACACTAAATATTATATACGGACGACTAGCTGTTAAATACAATAAAGGACCAATCATACCTCTATAAGTCTTTTGATCAACACTCTTACCGTTAATATCTTGATCTAGACTTAGTGTTGCACTCATAGGCGTATTAGCACTTTTGCATTGATCCATATTGTACTTATTTAATAGATCTCTAACATATTTACTTTGACAAATAAATATGCCATCTTTCTTTTGCTTTATTTGTAATCCAAGAGAAAATGTTAAGTCTCCCATCATGCTAATTTCAAATTACTTGCACATGATATCAGAAAATTCCTTGCACAAGAATGATTAGTAGCTCCTAACAATATATCATCAACATATACTTGAATAATAAGAATATATTTTCCTTTAGTCTTAATAAAAAGTGTTTTGTGAAATTTACCTCGTTGAAAATTAGTTTCAAGTAAATGTGAGCTAAATCTGTCATACCAAGCCCCTTGAGCTTTTTTCAAGCCATATACAACTTTGTTTAGTTTAAATACATGATTAGCAAATTCAAATTTTCAAAATCAGGTGGTTTTTTAACATATAATTCCTTTTTTAAGTAGCCATTTAAGAAAGCACATTTAACATCCATTTGTTATAATTTTATATTCATATATGAAGTGAAAGCAGGAATAATTCGAATAGATTCCAACCTTGCTATGGGAGCAAAAGTTTCGTCATAATCAATACCTTCTTCTTGATCATAGCCTTGAGCTACTAGTCTTGCTTTGTTCCTTATGATCTCTCCATCCTCATTGAGCTTGTTATGAAAGACCCATCTAGTTCTAATAATAGTACGATCTAGTGTCTTTCAACTAGATCCCAAACTTTGTTTCTTTCGAATTCATTTACTTCACTGTGCATAGAAATGATCCATTCCGGTTTATTGTATTGCTTCTTTTATATCCTTTGGTTCTACAAGAGAAACAAAAGCAGAAAATGCGCATAAATTTCTAAGAGAGGATCGAGTTTGAGTAACTTTGTTTGGATCACTTATGATGTCTTCCGGAAGATGTTGAGATGATAATCTAAACCTTCTTCTAAGTATGGATGGTGTGTAATAATTTAGAGAACTCGTTCCTACTTCCTTCGAGGAATATTTAGTTGGAGTACTTAAATAAGTACTTTCAGGAGTTGTTTCCAGGTCTTAAGGTTAGTTCTTAAGATCAGGCTGTGAGTCTTCAATGCGCTCAACCTGTTTTTCTTCAACCTCATCAAGACTTTGTGTAGGATCTTACATGTTCTTCTTTTTATATTCATTATAATCATTGGTATCTAATTCATCATCACTTACATCATCAAAATATTTGTTAAGGTTTAACTCTTTAAAGCCTTCACTTAATATTCCATTGTTAGATTCATAAAATACCACATGTATGCTTTCCTCAACTATACTTGTTCGCTTATTTAGCACTCTATAAGCTTTACTATTTAATGAGTATCCAAGAAATATAACTTCATCACTTCTAGCATCAAACTTACCTAGATTATCCTTACCATTATTGGATAAAACACTTACAACCAAATGGTCAAAGGTAGACTATGTTTGGTTTTCTACCTTTAAATAATTCGTAGGGGGTTTTCTTAAGTATAGGTTTAATGAGACACCTATTTAAGACATAGTTTGCTATATTAACTGCTTCGGCCTAATAATATTTGGCTAATCCATTTTCCATAAGCATAGTCCTAGCCGTTTCTTCTAAAATGCGATTTTTCCTTTCAACCACACCATTTTGTTGGGGTGTCCTACGAGCTAAAAAATTATGGGTTATATTATATTTTCACAAAAGGAATTAAGGTCTAGTTGATCAAACTCTCTCCCATGATCACTTCTAACCGAAACAATTGGAAGATTTAACTGAGTTTGCATTTCTTTACAATATCTTGAGAACGGTTTCAAAACTTCACCTTTATCCTTCAAAAAATCAACCCACGTGAATCTAGAATAATCATCAACTGTTACTAGAATATAAGAATTATATCGTATGCTCCTTACACGCATTGGACCACAAAGATCAATGCGTAGAAGTTCAAATGGTCTTGAAGTACTTACTATTTTCTTAGGTTTAAATGAACTTCTTACTTGTTTACCTCTAATACATGAATCACATGACGGACTGTGCTTGTAGTCAAGAGCTGGAAGTCCCTTAACTAGACTTTTACTTACTAATTCATGCATGGTGTGCGTATTGTTGTGACCAAGCCTTCTATGCCATAGCTTTGGATCATCCGTTAATTCAAACATAATTCAACATATTTTGGACTTAAAATATTTATTAATTAACCACTTTATATCTAATATAATTTTGGTCTTAAACAACTAAATATAAATATATACTTAATTTATTTGTTTAATTTAATATGTGTTTTGAATCATCATCACTTAAAGGAGTTGAGTTTTTAGTAGTATTTCACATTTCTTTGAAGAATATTTTTTGCACTTTTTGTAACATTCTTTGTTTTCGACTGTAGAACGGCAAAATAAACATGGACAGGGTAGAGAGGGCTCCTTCCAAAGAGGAGGGTCAATAACTCCTCGCCAAGAGGAAGTATGTGGAGATCCCCGAGGAGTTGCAGCGGGATGCTCCTCGTAAGAAAACTACTGCAAGGAAGAAGCCTAATACTGCTTCTCCTGCTGCTGCTGCTACCGCGTCACCAGCAGACGCGAAGAGTTCGACCCCTCCAGGGTCGAACAAGACTGTGTACAGCGCCGAGCCTATTACTGAACATAGGCCGGTTCGTCCCACTCCAAAAGCAAAGTTGTTGCCCAAGATAAGGGCAAAAATGTTGCTAAGGGGTCTTGGGATACACCGGCCGAATCATATGAAAAAGTATACAACCGCCGCATCCGTCCACACCGGGACGATGCGGAGTTTATCGAGATAGGTCACAAGGATCTTATAACCTACCTCAATAGGGCCTCGCGGAACCTACTGAGTGAGAAAAACATGGAATATTTGGACTCTATTGCCCCGGTTGAGAGAATGAGACAAGCATGCTTCTCCGTCGCTGATGTAAGTATAATACTTGTCTTAATTCCTAAATGTTCAATTTTTAAATTTCTTAACTTTGCCTTTATAATAGGTTCTTCTGAGGATGGAGTACCAGTTAGTTGTGGCTCGTTTTTTTGTGGCGGAGAATGCCGCCCTCTCTTCAAAGGTGTCGGCTCAAAATGCTGAACTTGAGAAGTTGAGGGCTGAAGTTGCTTATTTGCCCGGTCTTAAGAAGAAATTGGCAAAGTTTAAGGTTTATCCGAACGCTTGGCCATAGCTCAGAAATGGAGGGGCCGCATCAAAGAGCACCTCAATCTGGCGGGCTAGACTCTGCATCAAGCTGCAGATCAATCGATGAAAATCTGCCAGGACGTGGCTCACATTCTAGAATTCCATGACAAATTAGTCGCGAACAATGAGCAAGTGATCAAGCTGGTCATAGAGGATATATGGACAGTTTTGAGAGGGTTCTTGATGCGGCAAAGGTCTACAAGCTACGGTCTGAGAGAGACTCTTGGATCGCCCGACAATGGTTGGGATCAGATGCTGTGGTGAAGTTTATGACGGATCTTTCTTCAGAGATAATGAACAGCGGGGCGCTGGTGGAGCTGGAAAAGTTCAAGTTAGTCGCCGAGAAGATGGGGTTGATTTTTACAAACTGAGGGGGCTAGCTGAGTCGAGTCTTGATGAGGCCTTGGTCAATCTCAAAGAGGTACTTGACCGGGATTCCGAGGTCTTGACCAACCAAGCATGGGATGAAGAGGAGTATTGGGCATGGGCGGAAAAGATGGATCCTGATCATGAAAAGAAGACTCTGACTCTTGATCTTTACAAAATCTCGGTGGCCTATCCTCCGTTTCCTAAGGTCGCGGAAAGGTCTTCGTTCCTCAACCTTCATCAAGAGTCTTCGAGTTTATTAAATATTATATCCAATAAGAAATAGACTTTTCGCGGCTTATCTGAAGAGTTGGCGGGTGATGAACCACGGCCTGATCTTGAAGATATTATTAGGTTCACACCTTCTCCTCAACATCTCGACCCCCAACCGCATCAAACTGAAGACCAAAGCTCTGATTAGCTTATAGATTTGAACTTATCATGCTCCTTAGGACCTAGGACCTTATAATTTTTGTCATTATTTGGAACTATGAATCAAATTGCCATTTGTAATTATAACTCAAATTGTGCTAAGTTAAATGTTAACATGATTATGTTCCAACTTTTGGATTTTTTGGCGGCAATCTTTATTATCATCATCATCATCATCCAACCCAGTATATCCCGCTCTTAGAAAGCTAAGGCCAGGGTCTGGGGAGGGAAGGACGGCGGCAACTCATACCCATAAAGGAGAGCATGGCAAAAGGAATCCCGCGACTCGAGAAAGATAAAGAGACACGAAAAACACGGGCAAGACAACTTAAAGGCCTATAGACAGAAGGACCACCACAAAAGAGAACAAAGAACTAAAAAGAAAGGAAACAGTAAGAGAAATCTTTATTATGTTCTTACCATTTAAACTTTATACTTTATTTAGCAAGCTTTGCAATACCCAATCTAACCAATTCAAAAGTCGAACTCGATATACCAATGAATAAGCTCGATACATGCAACTCAAGTTTAATAGTACGGAAAATTGAATATTGATATTAAATTGATGACGTGTAAAACTGATCATATAACACGGAAATTTCAATACCGATACACAATGATGAAACGAAAAACTGAACATATAACATGGAAAATTGAAAAGTGATACAAAATGATGATACGGAAAATTGAACATACAACACGGAAAATTAAATACTGATACAACTTAAAATGATGAAAAGGAAAACTGAACATATAACACGGAAAAACGGAAAAATGAATGCTGATGAACTTAAAGTGATGACGCGAAAAACTGAAACTGGACATATAACCGAAGCACAAGTTGATGATGATGAATGACCATATGCCCCTTGCTAAGCTTGTTAATGAAGTACTTTAGGAGGTCAGCATGCCACGGTCGTTTCAACTTCTTTCCCTCTATGTCTTCCAACTCAAATGTATTGGATTTGATGATATGAAGGATCTTGAATGGGCCATCCCAATTGGCTCCTAACTTTCCTTTCTCTGTGATCTTACCCGTTGCTTCATTCTTACACAAAACCAAGTCCCCAACATTCATGTGTCTAATTTTGACATGTCGATTGAATTGACGAGTCATTCTTTATTATTAGGCTATTGACATCAACAATGCATTTCCTCTCGTTTCTGGAGCAAGTCCAAGTTTACCCTTTTCTGATTGTCATTTTCACTGTAAGAATAATAAGTGATTATTGTTAAGGGTATTCGAATTTCTACAGAAAGTACTGCCTTGGATCCATAGACTAGAGAAAATGGGGTGTGACCAGTGGCTTCTTTGACTATGGTTCGACTCGCCCAAAGTATGCCTATTAAATGTTCATCCCACGTACCTTTTGTCCCTTCTATCTTCTTTTTGATGCCATTAAGGATTTCCTTATTGGCAGATTCAACTTGCCTGTTCGTTTGTGGTCGAGACACCAAGCTGTATCTAATTTGAATATTAAACTTATCACAATACTCTATTGTTCCTTAACTTATGAATTGCCTGCCATTGTCCGTGGTGATGACCCGGGGAATGCCATATCTCGTTATAATGTTTCTTCAAAGAAATTGGCAAACTTGTTTATCTGTTATTGTGCTGAGAGGTTCTACTTCAACATATTTAGAAAAATAATTGATTACAATGATCACGAATTTTCTTTGACCCTTTGCTAGGCGAAATGGACCGAGGAGATCCATTCCCCATTTATCAAATGGCATATTGGCAACACGGATTGTATTGTAGTGAGGTACTTATAGGCTTTTTGGTAACCTTGGAGAAGAATTGGCATATAGAGCACCTTAGGATTAAAGTTTCTGCGTCGCTCCTACGAGAACGCCGATAGTACTCACTTTTGAGGGCCTTATTAATCACTATTCTCACCCCTTGGTGTATTCCACATGCTCCTTCATGGATTTCTCGCAAGATATAATTTCCCTCTTCTAGAGTTACACATTTCAATAGTGGATGTGTATATGATTTTTTGTAGAGGGTTCCATCATAGAATTCAAACCACTTTCCCTTCTTTCTTTGGATTTGAGCTTCAAGCTCATCGTTTGGGTGGATATCTTGTTGGAGATACCTAATGAGAGGTTCCATCCATGTTTCTGATCTGTTGATTGTTGAAACCATGATGTTAACACTAGCGTTACGATGCACCTCCCAGATGATGCTGCGGGCATCGGATGTTGCAGCTAAACTAGCCAATCTTGCGAGCGAGTCCGCTTGAGCGTTGTCTAATCTAGGAATGTGAATGAGTGAAAATTTGTCAAATTTGGTAATGGATTCTTTCACTCTTTGCAATTGCATCTTCATGCTATCGTCTTTGAATTCGAACTCCCCATTCACTTGTCCGACTATCAACTAAGAATTAGAGAAGACTGACAAGGTCCTTACCCAAACTTCATGGTAAATGTTTAACCCTAGTATGAGGGCCTCATACTCAGCCTCATTGTCGGATGCGGAAAATTCAAATTGCACAGGCCGCTCCATTTTAACCCCGATGGAAGATACGATAAGTACCCCAGCTCCACTTGTAGACTTGGTGGAAGAGCCATCTACATATAATTTCCATTCTTGATTAGGATCTCTTGGATTTTGCCCCGTGCTCTCAGCTATGAAATCAACTAATGCTTGGACTTTGATTGCTGTACGTGGTTCGTATTCTATTCCGTAGTCAACCAGTTGATTAGCCCAATCAGTGATGCGACTTGAGTGGTTTTTGCCTTCTAAGATCTTTTTCAAGGGCTGGTTAGTTCTTACTCGAATTTGATGTGATTGAAAATAGGGCTTTAACTTCCTACTTTCCATCACAACGGCGCCAATATTTTCTCCACTTCACTATAGTTCCCTTCTGAGCCACAAAAGGCATGGCTTATGTAGTACACTGGGAGCTGTTTCTTATCTCTTTCTGCCATAAGAACTCTAGAGAGAGTATTCAGACACCGATACATATAGGATTAGAATTTCTCCTTGGACGGGGGAGACTAACTTGGGCAAGGAATCCAGGTAATCTTTCAGCTTACTGAAGGCTTCTTCTACGTCCTCTGTCGACTCAAACTTGGATTGTTTGAGGGTCCTAAAGAACCGGGAGCATTTATCCGCGGATTTGGACATGAATCTTCCCAAGGCTACTACACACCCCGTCAACTTTTGTACTTCTTTCACAGATTTAGGGGATTTCATAGCAACTATGGCTTTTATTTTATCAGGATTTGCCTCAATCCCCCTTTCTTCCACTAGGAATCCTAAACATTTTCCTACCGTCACCCCAAATACGCACTTATCAGAATTTAGGCGCATTTGGTGGTTACGAAGAGTCATAAATGTCACTCGTAGATCCGCGGCATGATCAGTGGCTTACTTATTTTTCGTTATCATGTCATCCACATATACTTTCAAGTATCTACCTATCTCGGAGTTAAAGACTTTATACACCATGCATTAATATATGGCTCCCACATTCTTTAACCCAAATGGCATGACCTTGGAACAATATACCTCGGCACTTGTGATGAATCCCGTGTGAGGTTGATCTTCAAGGGCTGGAGGAATTTGGTGGTAACCCACGTTAGCATTTGTAACACCCTGTAATTTATCGGGTTAAGAAGATAATATAATAGAATAAAATAAATATGTATTATTAAATTATATTATTTTACACAGATAATTACAAGAAATAAAGTGAGTTAAATTTTAACGGTAACGAGTTTTATCGCGTACGATGTTATCGCGTGACGTTTCTTTTCTGTTTTAACAATAACATAATAATTACTTAATTAATTAATTAATTGAAAAAAAATAAATAAATAAAATAGGGGATGTAAGGGGGTGGCCGGTTGTGGAGCATGGGAGGAGTCTTGTAACTCCTCTCATAATTGTGTATTATGGCACAATTATGATCATGGTCTTAAGTGCCTATTAATCCCTAAGTGCCTTTGATTCCATCACCATTTTAAACTTCAAGTAAAACACAAAGAAAAATTCAGAAATTTTCTCTCCCTTTTTGCTCTTTGGGTTTCAGCACACTCAAAAGAAAAAAAAAAATTTGTTGTTCAATCCAATCTTTTGATCAAAGGGTAAGTTTAATTGAATTTTGATATACAAAGATTTCTAAAATGAATTATATTTTATGTATGATGATATCCTATGACTTATAAGAGGATTGAATATTTTCATTTTATATATGAAAATTTTCTCTAATAATCCTTTAATAAACTTTAATTTGTTAAAAGGATTAAGAAAAGAACTTACTGATCAATATTCTTTAACAAAATTTAAATTTGTTATAAGAACTAAGAATTTAAAGTTATATTGATATTTAAATAAATTTCTTATGGTTTACTTTTCTCTGACAAAATTTCAATTTGTTAGATGAAATTTAAATGGTATGGATCAAGTAATGTAGTCATCCAAGAATTTATAAATCCTTTAGCAAAATTTAATTTGTTTGAAGGATCGTGTTTATATATATATATGTATATATATATATATATATATATATATATATATATATATATATATATATATATATATATATATATATATATATATATATATATATATATATATATATATATATATATATATATATATATATATATATATGTCTTGTTTAAAAAGGGGGTGATTTGGTTTTATGATTCTCTACAAAATTTTAATTTGTTAAGAGAATTAAGTATTTAATTTTATTATAATAATTTATGAAATTTTAAGTTTTTGAAGGATTTTTGTTGATGGGCATGTTTCTTTTTATTTGATGATTTTATATGTGTTGATGATGGGGTTTTGAGTATTAAACATGTGTGGAAATATCAAGTGGTTGGGTGATAGAAAAATTAGTCTTGTTTGTTTTATGTTACTAATTGTGAATGTGGCCTTGTTAGAATTATTTTGGTCATGAGATTTAAATGGTTAGTAATTTGAATAATGAATATATGTAAAATAATAATAATAAAAAAATTTCCGGCAGCAGCAGCAGTCCTGTCTCGGAAATTTTATGTACCGATGCGTTAAAAAAACTCGTTAAACGCTTAATGTAATTAAAAATAGTAATTGGATGTTAGAAATTATGAAATTTGGTACCCAAGGTAATTGACGCGTTCCGAACGCAACGGCAAAGTCGGATTTTTCATTTGAATTTTCTAAACTGTCCAAATCTATCATTTAAGTTTCTGGTTTAAGTTTACAATTTTGGAACTATTAGGAATTTGATGAAAACATTTAAAATTATCAAATCCTAGTGATGTCTTAGTAGTATGGAGTGAATTAAATGTGTAAACACGTTCTAATACGTGATTGTTTTGTGTGTGTGTGTGTTATTTAGGACCTCGATTCATAAGAGGGCGAAATTTCTATCGTGGTTGATTATCGTTTGGTTGCAGCGCTATAAGGTACACGCTTAGACCATACTGTTTATGTGGTTGTGCAAGTAGTGTTGTTTAATTTCTAATCGAGGCTTTGTAAATCACATAAGGATTAGACACCTCAAATAATCTGAAAGGAATTTAATTGGAAATTGAGAATTTATGTATTGTCTCCCGAAGGGGTTGACGTTTGGTTATATTATGTTACCCAAAGAGGTTAACGAAGTGGTTTGGATTATTATAATTATTGTTACCATGGCAGTTTTGGATCATTACGGTCACCATGGGGGTATGCATACTTTAGCCTTTAACCACCCGAACAGGACGGGCAACGTCTTAGGTCGGTGGTTGCCTTGGGATTAGCTCTCCCAAGTGTATTCCTCCAAAAAGGTTTGGATTTATACTTGAACGACCCGAACAGGACGGGCAGCGTTACACGTTGCAATTATCTAATAATGAATGATTTATACTTGAACGACCCGAACAGGACGGGCAACGTTACAAGTTAGGATTAACTAATCATGAATGTATTAGAGCCTATGAATGTTAAGATGAACACATTGCTTGTTTTTCAATCTGATTGATATTTGTATGATGTCTCTGACGTGTATTGGTTTGTTTGTTTGGAACCTACTGTGTGTTGTCATACGACGACTAGTAGGTTGATTGCAGGTGGGGTCTGGAGTGAGGTCTCGACTTAGAACCCGTAATCATCAAGTCTATGCTTTTACCTTTTGTATTGGATTATGAGTGGAAAGAAACTCTGTATTTATGTAACAGGAGATAGTGTTGTTTTCTTTTCGCTTCCGCTTATTTCAATCAGTTTGTCTAGAGGCCTTTAGGCTCTCGAGTTGTACGTAAGAGCTTCCGCTGACTTATTTTCTCTCACGCTGGTATTGTTTCCGTTTTAGTTATATTTCTTTATCGAAGGAACATTGACGATCCTAGAGGAGATCTTTTCTCTAGAGCCCAAGGAATGGACAGGAATTTGTATTTTCATAAGAATTTCCGAGTTACTTAAACCGAGCCGTTACAAATGGTATCAGAGCCAACATTCCTTAGATGATAAAGGAATAAACAACCTTAGTAGAGAGTTGGGAAGTAGTCTTTGGGACGTAAATTTGTTGGAATGTGTTTGTGTCGTATGTTGTTTGGTGATAAGTAATGTTTTATTTCTTTTTTTTATTCTTTCGTGTAGAATCAGGAGATATGAATAAAGGAAAGGCACCTATGGACCCGCACACCCCCAGTAACTCTGGGGAAATACCGATGTTTAACCCAGAGACTGTCTGGAGAGAAGTCTCTAATGATGATATTTGGAGAATAAGGGATGGTGAGAGTATCCGGGATTATAGGGAAAGGATGCTTATGGTTAAAACAAAAGCTGATAGAGTATGTTATGATTTAGATTTGGACCTAAATAAGTTGCATCATTTGTCCTAATCTAGGAAAAGGATAGAACAAACACGAGGGGAGCCTAGTGGGGTTAGGCACAAAGAAGGACCTTTAGAAGGAGAAGAGTTTGATACGGAGGAAGAAGACCCCAAAGAAGAAGAAGTTATGAAAGAGTAGGAGCCCTATGGAGAGGTAGAACCCATGGAGGAGGGTGAGCTCCACATACAGGAAACCGAGGTTCAGTCGGAGAGTGACATTGAAATGTGGGAGCCTTTACGGGAACCACCTACTTATATAGAGATTTCCAATGAAGATGAGAGAATGAATTGGGGGTCGCATTATGATTTGTATGACTATGAGACTGCGTATGATGGGGGTGGTCAGATGAGGAGAACCCCGAAGAGGGAGTACCAACAAACCACCCTAGGGATAGTGACCGTGAATCAGAAGAAGCGTATTCCGATTCCAGCTCGGATTCTGGGGAAGAGGGGGATGATGAAGACTTTGATATAGCAAGTTACGACGAAACTGCTGATCTTTGGGACGCTTGGCGTTGTTTTATTTCTTTTCTTTTATATCTTTCCTATAGTTACTTCTTTTAAGTTATTATCTTTTATGAATAATGTAAATGCTTTACGTGAATCAGTTATGATGTATTAGGGAATATCAATAAAAAGATTATAGTATGTTTATGTTCTTCTTTCAAATGAGGAGTGATGTGCGTTATATATTTGAATCACTTTTATAGTATTTTGTTAAGTTTAATATATATATATATATATATATATATATATATATATATATATATATATATATATATATATATATATATATATATATATATATATATATATATATATATATATATATATATATATATATATATATATATATATATATATATATATATATATATATATATATATGTATATACACACCTATGTACTAATTAATTAATAACCAAATGTTAAGTCAAAAACTTAGCAAGACTCTGTTCTTTCTCTAAAACATTCGAATCTTAGGACGTTGTTGTGATTTGTACCTTTTCTTTCGCTTGCATAAGATGCCTCCGATTTCTAGGAAAAGATTGTCTAGAAGCGGTGCTAACCGTACACTAAGGAGTTTAGTAAGAGCTCTTGCGGATGTGGGCACTCCACGAGAGAGATCTGTGTCGGAATTAGCCTCTGATATGAGTAAAAGGATCAGTCAGAGCAAGCCCTCGACCTTCAATGGTAAGGGGGAACCATCGGAACTCGAGCTATGGTTGAGGGAATTTGACAAACTTTTTGATGTAGTTGAGTGCTCGGAAGAATTGAAGGTGAACCAGGCTGCGTTTTATTTGGTTGGTGAAGCCGACTATTGGTGGGCAAATAGTAGATCTGGGTTACTAGAACAAGCCGATGGAGTCCTTAATTGGAATTTGTTTAAAAGGGCTATGCGAGAGAAATTTGACCCTCTACACGTGAGAAAAGATAAGTCAAACGAGTTCGCTCGTTTGGAAATGGGTGACATGACTGTTGATGAATATTATCGGAAATTTATGGAATATATTCAGTACTGTCCTGATGATGTTCCCACAGACGAAAAAAAAGATGCAGCGATTTGAACTGGGATTGTCATATGACATTTAAAAACAAATTGAGAGCGATCGCTATAACACCCTGGAACAGATGTACAAGCGTGCGTCTCAAATAGGGAATATTCAGAGGAAGGAGAAAGGAAAAGAGAAGAGTAATGTCCTTGAGAAGAGGAAAGAGGTTGCAGGTCAGACATCAGGGAATTTGTCGAACTTTTATCAGAAGAAAGCTAGAACTTTCAGGAATTTTCAAGGAAGTAGGTCTAGTACAAATTCTGGGTTTAGGGGAGACGCGAAGCCTGCTAAGCCATTACTGGACCGAGATGGCAATGAAAGGAAGTATTTCTTTAGGAGATGCAAGGAAAATCATCCGGGAAAGGATTGTGATGGGAATTTGGTTGAATGTAATCTTTGCCACAAGAAGGGACATAGAGAGTATGAATGCTACATCAAGAAAGGGAGTGGGAGTCAACAGCCGGTTGGGCAACACCGGTAGCAGAATTTGAATAACTCCCAAAGGCAAGTCAAGCTGCAGTACGGAAATCGTAATCATGGAGATACTGCTCAGAGATTTCAGCGACTTGTTAGTGGGGGACAAGGCCGGTGGATGGAAACCGGATCGAAAGGTCAGGTATGCAACGTGGGGGTAATCAAGTGGGAGGAATAAATGCACAGCAGGTTGGTGGACGGGTATCTGCGGTCAGTGCAAGAGAAGCTAACCAAGCAACGGATGTAGTTACAGGTACGTTCACTATTTGTTCTGTAGCTGTTAATGTGTACTTTTTTATTTGGGTGCAACATGTTCTTTTCTTGCAAAGAGTAAGGTAGAGGAGTTGAATTTAAGAATATTTGAAAAAGTTTCTTATACAGTGGCTGTTCCATCGGGAAAATTGTACAATTGTGATAGATTGTATAAGGACGTACCCTTAAGAATAGGGAAGGTCATTTTTCCTATTGACTTGTATGTGCTAGAAATGGAAGGCTTAGAGGTAATTTTGGGGATGGAATGGTTAGGAAAATATAAAGCCACTATAGAATGTAGGGAGCAAAGAGTGTCGCTAGAAGGACCAAGAGGGGAAAACGTTAGATATAGAAAATTTCAAAAAGGGCCCAAAACCAATTTGGTGTCAACCTTAGAATTGCAAAGACTCATGAGGCAAGGACACCCTGTGTACTTATGTCATATTAGCCAAGTGGGGAAGAAGGAGGAGGATCCTAAGAATATTGCAGTGGTGAATGAATTTTTAGATGTTTCCCCTGATGAAATTCCCGGCATGCCACCTCAACGGGAAATTGATTTCACAATAGACTTGGTGCTTGGGACGGGACCGATTTCTAAGGCCCCTTATCGCATAGCTCCGAAGGAGATGGAGGAATTAAAGTCTCAGCTTGACGAATTCTTGGACAAGGGTTATATCCGACCTAGTGTTTCTCCTTGGGGGGCTCCAGTTCTTTTTGTAAGGAAGAAGGATGGCAGTTTGAGATTATGTATTGATTATAGGGAACTAAATAAGGTGACCATTAAGAACAAATACCCGTTACCCCGCATTGACGATTTATTTGATCAATTGAGAGGAGCTGGAATCTTTTCAAAAATTGATTTAAGATCGGGTTATCACCTGCTAAGGATAGCTGAAGGGGATATATATAAAATAGCTTTTATAACGCGTTATGGGCATTATGAGTTCACTGTGATGCCTTTTGGATTTACAAATGCTCCAGCCGCATTCATGTGTTTGATGAATCAAGTATTTAGTGCGTATTTGGATAAGTTCGTGGTAGTCTTTATTGATGACATATTGGTCTATTCGAAAGACCGGGAGGATCATGAGAAACATCTACGTTTAGTCCTGCAAACCCTGCGAGATAACAAGTTGTACGCAAAATTGTCAAAATATGACTTTTGGTTGGAAAAGGTCTTATTTTTGGGACATTTTATTTCTAAGGAGGGCGTCTCGGTTGATCCGGCAAAAATAGAGGCAGTTCGAAGTTGGTCGTCACTAAAGAATGTCACCGAAGTACGAAGTTTCTTGGGCTTGGCTGGGTATTACCGTCGTTTTGTCAAGGATTTCTCGCGTATTGCCCGGCCTATGACTTTGTTGATGAAGAAAGAGAAGAAGTTCGAGTAGAGTGACGAGTGTGAACAGGCCTTCGTGACTTTGAAGGAAAGGTTAACTACGGCCCCTGTTCTTACTTTACCTGACCCAAAGTTGGATTATAATGTTTACAGTGACGCATCGAAGAAACGATTGGGTTGTGTACTGATGCAGGATCGTAAGGTGATTGCTTACGCATCACGACAATTGAAAGTACATGAAGTTAATTATCCTACCCATGATCTAGAGTTAGTTGCTATAGTTTTTGCTCTCAAAATATGGCGGCATTACTTGTATGGCGTCAAATGTAGGATCTACACTGATTATCAGATTTTGAAGTATCTCTATACTCAGCCCGATTTAAACATGCGACAAAGTCGGTGGCTAGAGTTGATGACAGATTATGATCTGGAGTTCATATACCATGAGGGACGAGAAAACTTAGTAGCCGATACGTTGAGTAGGAAGTTCAATCACTCGTTGTCCGCCTTGGACGGAGTTGAAGAGTTGCATCGGGATTTTGCGAGGTTGAACTTAGAAGTGGTGCGTAAGGGTGAATTACAGGGATGTCTGAATGCTTTGTCTATTCGACCTTCGTTCTTTGAAGAAATTTTGAATTCCCAGGATAAAGACCTGAAACTGTTTAAGTTGAAGGAACAAGCTTGGGAAGGTAAAGCGGAGGGATTCTTTGTTCATGAAGATGGGAGCTTGAGGTTCAATGGTCGCTGGTGTTTACCGACAGGGGAGGAATCTTTGAAGGAACATATCTTGGATGAGGCCCATTGTACGAAATTTTCAGTCCATCCGGGCGGTGACAAAATGTATCAAGACCTTAAGTTAATGTTTTGGTGGTCTGGGATGAAGAAGGATATTGCGGATTATGTCTCGCGCTGTTTGACTTGTCAAAAGGTTAAAAGTGAGTATAAAAGACCAGGAGGTTTACTACAACCTTTGCAGATACCGGTGTGGAGGTGGGATGATATCTCTATGGATTTTGTTGTGGGTTTACCCCGGACGAAGGCAGGAAACGATGCTTTATGGGTCATAGTGGATCGTTTGACTAAATCAGCACGTTTCATTCCTATGAACTGTCGTTGGGAGATGGAACAATTAGCTCGAGCTTACATTAAGTATGTCGTGCGGTTTCATGGTGTGCCCTGTACTATTGTGTCTGATAGAGATACACGGTATTTGTCACAATTCTGGCAAACCTTACAACAAGCAATGGGTACTACGTTGCTTTATAGTATGTCATTCCATCCGCAGACGGATGGGCAGACGGAACAGACAAATCAGATATTAGAAGATATGTTGCGCGCTATTGCCATGGAATGGCAAGGGTCGTGGGATGAACATTTGGATCAGGTCGAATTTTCTTACAACAGTTATCAGGCATCTATACAGATGGCTCCTTTCGAGGCTTTGTATGGACGTCGTTGTCGTAGTCCGGTTTATTGGGATGATTTCCCTGAAGCGGTGACCTGGGACCTGAATTATTGTTCCAGATGACTGAGAAAGTGAGGTTGATAAGAGATCGTTTG
The DNA here is from genome assembly GCF_026212465.1 of Amaranthus tricolor. Classification (NCBI taxonomy): domain Eukaryota; kingdom Viridiplantae; phylum Streptophyta; class Magnoliopsida; order Caryophyllales; family Amaranthaceae; genus Amaranthus; species Amaranthus tricolor. The sequence continues at coordinate 17,944,110 of NC_080061.1, forward strand.
AAAGCGGCACAGGATCGTCAAAAGTCTTACGCTGATTTAAAGCGACGACCAGAAGAGTTCATCGTGGGCGAACGGGTATTACTTCGCGTGTCACCCATGCGCGGAGTAATGCGTTTTGGTGCTCGTGGAAAGTTGAGCCCTCGATTCATAGGATCATATGAAATTTTGGAACGTGTAGGTAAGGTGGCATATCGGTTAGCCTTTCCAAAATCCTTGGAAAAGGTACATGACGTATTTCATGTGTCGCAGCTTAAGCGATATCATGCCGCAGCCTCTCATGTCTTAGATCCCGAACCTTTAGATTTGGATACATCCTTGTCTTACTCTGAGCAACCGGTTAGAATCCTGGACACGAAGGTCCGTAGTACACGGCGGAAGGATATATCTATGGTTAAAGTTCTGTGGTCAAATCACGAGCGTGAAGCAGCTACATGGGAAACGGAGGACTCTATGCAAGCAAAGTACCCTCATCTCCTTCAGGTTAGTAGCGTTACGGGGACGTAACTTCCTAAGGGGGGTAGACGGCGATAGGAATTTCGCGCGAGTGTTTTGTGAGGGCGTAACTTCTTTGTCTTATAGTCTTGCCTCTTTACAAGTGTCGTGTTAAAATAGTGTGTGTGTCCTGCGTTTTTTTTTTCGTTGTCATGCAAGTTACGAGGGCGTAACTTCTTTTAAGGGGGGTAGTCTGTAACACCCCGTAATTTATCGGGTTAAGAAGATAATATAATAGAATAAAATAAATATGTATTATTAAATTATATTATTTTACATAGATAATTACAAGAAATAAAGTGAGTTAAATTTTAACGGTAACGAGTTTTATCGCGTACGATGTTATCGCGTGACGTTTCTTTTCTGTTTTAACAATAATTTATTAATTAATTGATTGAAAAAAAAATAAATAAATAAAATAGGGGATGTGAGGGGGTGGCCGGTTGTGGAGCATGGGAGGAGTCTTGTAACTCCTCTCATAATTGTGTATTATGGCACAATTATGATCATGGTCTTAAGTGCCTATTAATCCCTAAGTCCGTTTGATTCTATCACCATTTTAAACATCAAGTAAAACACAAAGAAAAATTCAGAAATTTTCTCTCCCTTTTTGCTCTTTTGGTTTCGGCACACTCAAAAGAAAAAATAAATTTTTTTGTTGTTGAATCCAATCTTTTGATCAAAGGGTAAGTTTAATTGAATTGTTAATTATAGATTTTATATACAAAGATTTCTAAAATGAATTATATTTTATGTATGATGATATCCTATGACTTATAAGAGGATTGAATATTTTTCTTTTATATATGAAAATTTTCTCTAATAATCCTTTAATAAACTTTAATTTGTTAAAAGGATTAAGAAAACAACTTATTGATCAATATTCTTTATCAAAATTTAAATTTGTTATAAGAACTAAGAAGTTAAAGTTATATTGATATTTAAATAAATTTCTTATGGTTTACTTTTCTCTAACAAAATTTCAATTTGTCTGATGAAATTTAAATGGTATGGATCAAGTAATGTAGTCATCCAAGAATTTATAAATCCTTTAGCAAAATTTAATTTGTTTGAAGGATCATGTTTATATATATATATGTATATATATATATATATATATATATATATATATATATATATATATATATATATATATATATATATATATATATATATATATATATATATATATATATATATATATATGTCTTGTTTAAAAAGGGGGTGATTTGGTTTTATGATTCTCTACAAAATTTTAATTTGTTAAGAGAATTAAGTATTTAATTTTATTATAATAATTTATGAAATTTTATGTTTTTGAAGGATTTTTGTTGATGGGCATGTTTCTTTTTATTTGATGATTTTATATGTGTTGATGATGGGGTTTTGAGTATTAAACATGTGTGGAAATATCAAGTGGTTGGGTGATAGAAAAATTAGTCTTGTTTGTTTTATGTTACTAATTGTGAATGTGGCCTTGTTAGAATTATTTTGGTCATGAGATTTAAAAGGTTAGTAATTTGAATAATGAATATATGTAAAATAATAATAATAAAAAAAATTTCCGGCAGCAGCAGCAATCCTGTCTTGGAAATTTCGCTGATCCGGGAACGTTAGTCGAGTCTCGTTGTTTGATATACTGATGCGTTAAAAAAACTCGTTAAACGCTTAAAGTAATTAAAAATACCAATTGGATGTTAGAAATTATAAAATTTGGTACCCAAGGTAATTGACGCGTTCCAAATGCAACGGCGAAGTCAGATTTTTCATTTGAATTTTCTAAACTGTCCAAATCTATCATTTAAGTTTCTAGTTTAAGTTTACAATTTGGAACTATTAGGAATTTGATGAAAACATTTAAAATTATCAAATCCTAGTGATGTCTTAGTAGTATGGAGTGGATTAAATATGTAAACACGTTCTGATATGTGATTGTTTTGTTTGTGTATGTGTTATTTAGGACCTCGATTCATAAGAGGGCGAAATTTCTATCGTGGTTGATTATCGTTTGGTTGCTGTGCTTAAAGGTACACGCTTAGACCATACTGTTTATGTGGTTGTGCAAGTAGTGTTGTTTAATTTCTAATCGAGGCTTTGTAAATCACACAAGGATTAGACACCTCAAATAATCTGAAAGGAATTTAATTGGAAATTGAGAATTTATGTATTGTCACTCGAAGGGGTTGACGTTTGGTTATATTATGTTACCCAAAGGGGTTAACGAAGTGGTTTGGATTATTATAATTATTGTTCCCATGGCAGTTTTGGATCATTACGGTCACCATGGGGGTATGCATACTTTAGCCTTTGACCACCCGAACAGGACGGGCAACGTCTTAGGTCGGTGGTTGCCTTGGGATTAGCTCTCCCAAGTGTATTCCTCCAAAAAGGATTGGATTTATACTTGAACGATCCGAATAGGACGGGTAATGTTACAAGTTGGATTTATCTAATAATGAATGATTTATACTTGAACGACCCGAACAGGACGGGCAACGTTACCAGTTAGGATTAACTAATCATGAATATATAGAGCCTATGCATGCTAGGATGAAAACATTGCTTGTTTTTCAACCTAATTGATATTTGTATGATGTCTGTAACGTGTATTGGTTTGTTTCTTTGGAACCTACTGTGTGTTGTCATACGTCGACTAGTAGGTTGATTGCAGGTGGGCTCTGGAGTGAGGTCTCGACTTAGAACTCTTAATCATCAAGTCTATGCTTTTACCTTTTGTATTGGATTATGAGTAGAAAGAAACTCTGTATTTATGTAACAGGAGATAGTGTAGTTTTCTTTTCGCTTCCGCTTATTTCAATCAATTTGTTTAGAGGCATTTAGGCTCTCAAGTTGTATGTAAGAGCTTCCGCTGACTTATTTTCTTTCACGCTGGTATTGTTTCCGTTTTAGTTATATTTCTTTATCGAACGAACGTTGACGATCCTAGAGGAGATCTTTTCTCTAGAGCCCAAGGAGTGGACCGGAATTTGTATTTTCATATGAATTTCCGAGTCATTTAAACCGGGCCGTTACAGCATTCATGAAACTTAGCAAAGTATATTCTGTCGTTGAGTCTACAAGATTTCGACCTTAGCATCATCTTGCTCGAATTGCAGCAATAATTGATGTGGTGAAATTACAGCTTTAAGCTTGTTGATGAGGCGGATCCCCATGATCGCATTGTAGGGGAAATTAAAATCTACCACGGTGAAACGGATGGGCATTGTTTTGCAATTGTTTCTCTCCTTAACATGTACTGGAAATATGATAGTCCCAAGGGGTAAGACTCGATTACTTCCAAAACCAATGAGGGGTTTGTCAACAGGTTGCAAGTGTTTGTCCTCGAACTTCATCTGTTTGAGGCAATCCATCGTGATCAAATCTGTTGTACTTCCAGTGTCAATTAGTACTCGCTTCACCTTGATCTGCCCAATCTTAATTATGACTACTAATGGATCTGTGTGAGGCTGCTGCAGTGGTTGTTAGATAGCTGCGTCAAATTTCATTACTGGGCCTCCTGTGATTGCTTTAGGAGGTCCTTTCATCAAAGTGTGGACACTATCTCATGTTGCTCTAAGGGTGGGGTAAGCTTCAGAGAAACCATCTATGATCATATTGATGACCCCATGTGTATCACTAGAGACGTCTTTTCTTTCTTCATCATTCGGGGGTTTATGCCTTGGACAGTATAACCTCTCATTGTTACTACGAGAGGTATATTCCTTCCTGTTCAGAAACCTCCCTAGTTTTTCTTTTTCGGCCATTTGATGCAAAATACGTTTAAGCTCTCTGCATTGTGTTAGAGTGTGTCCGTATTCTCTGTAGTGATCACACCATAAGTTATAGTTACGGCGATCTGATAGTGTGGTGGTAGGTAGAGGTGCCGGGAGTGCATCTTGGATGGCACAGAAAATGTCCCTCCAATCTCTATTAAAACAAGGTTCCTCTACCCCGTCCCTCATGTTCTTTGTTCGGGGTTCTTCTTCCGTGACATAGATATGTCTGCATCTAGGGGGCCCCATCTCTGAAGGAGGACCTTGGTGACGAGGGGGGTAACCTCTATCTCTTCTGCTTGGGGTTCCTCTCTGTGTGCCCTTTGTGAATGGCTTGGTCCTTGATCCCTTTTATCGTGCTTCCTCTTCTTGGTATCATATGCGTCACATATTTCAAAAGCAGTAACATAAAATTTGACATTGTCTCATAGCCGCCGCATATATCCTTACTTGATTCTCTATGAGCTAAAATTTCAGTTTCGCAGTCTGCATTCCATTTATCAGGTGACTTCCAAAACGGCCTCTTGAAATTTTTTCAGGTATGTGGCTATGGATTCTCCCTCTTATTGTATGATGCTTAGCAAGTGAAAGTTAGACTTCTCTTGTCGTTTGAAAGCCACAAAATGGCTTACAAACTTGGTTTCGAGTTGGGCATAGGTATGGATGCTCCTAATTGGTTGCGATGTGTACCATTTTAATTCGACACCACGCAAAATGATAGGGAAAAGTTTGCACAACAAAGTCTGGTTTGTCGTGTACAACAACATCAAATTCTTGTATACCACGATGTGTGCTTTGGGACATTTCGTTCCGTCGAAAGGATTCGTGTTGGAGATCTTAATCTTGGCAGGGTTAGGGGTCACTAAAAATTTCGGCGGATAAGGGAGAATTAAGCAACATAGGGGCCTCTTAAGGTCCTCCTTAGCTGAAATCATCTTATGGAGGCCTGCTGGGGCTAATTGGGCAACTAGACCCATAAAGCTGAGACATCTTCCTCTCTTCTCGCTTTTTATCCACGAACGATTGGATACTACGCTACTTTTGAGCCCTCTTTTCATTTAAGTAGCTTCTATCATCTTTAGTTCCAGGCTTAGATTCCCCTTCTTCCTTTCCCTTGCTAAAACTCTTTTGGAGTTTAGATCTTTCTCTCCTCTATCTGTTCTTTCTGCTTGACCGCGATATCTTTCTGCTACTCCCCATCACACGTCACACGATTAACATGTAGCAACTCGAAATACCTTTTTGGTCACCTAAACTAAAGTAATTTAATTTATAGTTAAATTTTAATTTATATGTCAAATGTTGTTTTTAACGGGGTGTTACAGGCTACCCCCTTAAAAGAATTTACGCCTATCAGGCTACGTTAACCATGGAAATTCGCAACATCGCCTATCTGCAACCCCTACTGCTGCAGCTCTTCGCCACTCCTCTGACCGGTGGGTTGGTAATCGGGGGTTCACCCGTCTCCCATGGAGGTGTGGTCCTCGGGAGCCACCATCATCAGCATTTGGGAGTTGGTTTAATGGGGTCTGCACTTTCGTGTTTGTGGATGGTCTTCCTGATGACCTTTCCAAGGTTTGTCTCAGGAATCTCTTCTCAACAAAAAGAAATATCGTGGATATATTCATATCCAAAAAAGCTCGGAAAAAATCAACAGCAGCATTTGGTTTCGTCCGCTTTTGAAGAAGAGAAGATGCATTGGCTGCCATTAATGATCTCGATGGATATAACTTCAAGGGTCGAAAAATCCGTGTATCCATGGCTAAATATGATAGGAATGGGATGTCTTTTGACACAAAAATAGGCTCAAATAGGGTGAATACTTTCAATAAAAAACCTATAAGAACGCCAGCTTTTAGGGATCGGAGAAGATATAGTGACGTTCTGAAAGGAATGCAAAAGGCAAACTCGAAGGAAGAAGACAGCAAAATTATTCTTTTTCTATTTACGTTAAACATGAATAAAAACTAGGAAATAACAAAAATGCTTGAAACGGCCGTTATAACAGAGAAGGTAGCAGCTTGCAACATGAAGACGCTCATGTCCAAAGTTTCGTTATCAAACATTCTAATTACGGGTATGAAAATCCTCTCTCCCAATAAACTACTACTATGTTTTCCTTCTGAGATTGATTTGGTAGCTGCCGAGGACGAATCATGTGTTCTTTGGAGTCTCTTTTAACGATTTACGTAGATGGTCCGAAGGGGAGTATTTTAGTGAACGATGGGTGTTGATTGAATGTTTTGGCATAGCGCCGAGATGTTGGAGCTTAGAGAACATTAAAAAAATCGGTGAACAATAGGGTCCTGTGGTTTGTTTGGATCATGAAACAGAAAGTATGAGTATCATCACACATGCCCGTATGCTTGTGTGGACAAAATCTCAAAACAAGATTGACGCTAGGGTTAGAATTCTCTGCGGCCACGGTGGGTTTGATGTGTGTGTGAAGGAGACTCAGCAATGTTCTTACCACAATAAAAACCCTTGTTTAAATGAAACACATAAAGAACAGGTTGGTGAAGATTTGTTTGAGTCACCCTCGAAATCAGTGGAATGGTTATCTGTTGCTGATCCATCTGTGCAGGTTGTTATGTGCAATAATTTTATTAATTCGGTTGCTCCGCCACGCTGGGAATGGATTGACCCCATTGCGACTATAGAAATAGAAAATAATGCTAATATTACTGACTCAAATGGATCAAGTGGCTCAAAGAAGGATGCATGCTTGGAATCACAGGGGGGGTGGTGGATACATTAGTGTGTGAGTCTAATAAGAGACCTCATGGTAGACCGAAAAATCCCATTGCTCACAACCTGGCCCTCGTCGGATTAGCCCATCACCTTTGAAAAGTATCGATATAGCATATGAGACATAGAGCACTACAAAGTTGCTGGGGGTATCATCCGGAGATGAGGAAGTAGTCATTACGGAGCTAAGAAAATCTAAGAGGCTACTCCTCATGGACGGAAAAAAAACCTTGCAAGGGTTGGATTGCAAGCTTTTGATTGGCGTTACTATGCAAATTTTTTTGATGAATTCTTTATTTTGGAATATTAGAGGTTTAGGGAAGGGGGAAAAATGCATCACCATTAGGAATTTAATTAATTAAAGGAAGATATCTTTTACGGGCCTTGCGGAAACACAACATAGCAACTTCATTAAAAGAAGAGTGAAAAGATTATGGGGTTGTGATGAATATGAGTGGTGTGAATCCTTAGCACCGGAGACGCATAGTGGAGGAATTTTTGCTGTTTGGGACCCCTCGAAATTCAATGTTTCTCAAAAGCACATTGGCGATAGATCGATTGATTTGGAAGGATGTATAAATAGTGTTAGTTTTGTGTGTAGCGTGGGGATTGTTTATAGCCCAAATGATAGATTGGGGAGATGCCTTATGTATAATTCTTTGAAAACCCTTATTCAATCGATAAATAAACCTTTGCTGATGCTTGGTGACTTCAATGAGATTTTACATCCCAGTGAAAGAATTGGTCAATCTAAAATGATCTGAGCATGAAAGAGTTCTCGGAGTGGATTCAGGATCTATATTTGATCGACATTCCTCTACATGGAATCAAATTTACTTGGGGAAGGAATGAATCTCAAAGCAGACTCGATAGAGGATTATGTAATAATGACTAGTTGCTTAAGTTTCCTGATTTGAGGCTGGTGGGTTTACAAAAAATTTTCTCGGACCATAAGCCCCTTGTTTTGTCTTTGGATAAACCATTAAATTGGGGTCCAAAACCCTTTAGAAGTTTCAATGCTTGGTTTCTGAAATCGGAATTTAAAAAAGTCCTATGCAAGGAATGGAACGATCTTCCTAACCTTGGTTTAAATAATAAGTTGAAAGCATTAAAGGGTCTAGTGAGGCAGTGGAGTAAGGAAAAGTTTGGACACATGGATGATAAAATTTGTAAACTTAAAAATGTAATCCATGATTTACAAAAAATTGGGGAGGAAAGAAATCTAGATGCTTTAGAGATGGCTAGACTGTGCGCTGCACAAAATCATCGGCAGACTTGGCTTTTAAGAAGGGAAAGAATTTGGAGACAGAAAGCACGTACTTATGGATTTAGTATGAAAGATCATAATACTAAAGTCTTCCATGCTTCTACTGTTTTCAAAAGAAAGAAGAATGAAATTGGTCAACTTAAAATCGGTAGGAAAACAGTCCATGGTGTTTCAAACCTTCAAAAAGAGATTTGGAGCTATTTTGTTGAGAGATTTACACAAGATCATACTTCTTCCTTGGATTTGTCATGGGTAACTCTGAATGAGAGTGTACTCAATAGTCTGCTTATCTACTATATGAGCATGTTCAAGATGCCAAAAGCCATTGCACAAAAAATAGTGAAAATGCAAAGAAGATTTTTCTGGGGTTACTCCATGGGTGAAAAATCAACAATCCCAACAATCAAATGGTCCAATATTGAGCTCCCAAAAAACCTAGGTGGTTTGGGTGTGGGAAATATTATACACAAGAATTTATTGTTATTATTCAAATGGTGGTGGAGATTCTCGGAGGCTAATTGCACCTTATGAAAATGGATCTTAATGGCTATCTATAATATCAAAGGCTTGAAAGCATCTTCGGAATCTTTTGAAGCAGTCAAATAGGGCTTTTGGGTTCAGTTGATGAGCAATGACAATGACACACTCAAATTCAGAAAAATCATTGAAGATGGTATGATATTGAGCGTGGGAAAAGGGAAATCAATTCTGTTTTGGCATGATAGCTGGTGTGACTCTGGTCCAATGACATATATATTCCCCAAATTATTTGCTAATTCTTTACGACGTCATGATTTTTTCAATCAGAAGGGTATTTGGCAAGATGGAGTTTGGGTATGGACTTACGATGGAGAAGAAGTTTTTATGATTGGCAGAAGCAGCACCTTGAAAGACTTCATTCACTTATTGAGAGAACAACATCACAAAGGGATAATAGAGATGGTGTAAAGTGGCGATGGTCGAATTCCTGTATTTTCCCTAACAAGGAAATTGTTGATAAGTTTCATGAGTCATCTGTACCTATCCTCCCTAAACCGATCATTAATTCCTTATGGAAAATCAAAATTCCCCCAAGAGCTCAACTTATTCTCTGGCTTGGAAACA
>NC_080061.1:17964768-18019768 GCF_026212465.1 Amaranthus tricolor
GTAAAAAAAATGTGTGTGTGTTTTTTTTATATTTGGTGGAAAAGTTATTTATTTTATTGGCTAATATGAGAAATTTATAATTTTGCTAGAGAAAAAAAATATATATATACAAATATGTATAAAGAAATTATTGTTGAATAATGAATTTAATCTCAAAGATGGTTCATAAGAATTATATAAATTTGGTCATTAATATTTGATAGGCAATGTACCATTTGGAATTCATTTGTTGATGAATTTTGGTGAATCCCGTAGGGTTAGGAAAATGGTAAAAAAATATGTTTTTGGAACACTTTTTGGCTTGAAAATAGGTTAAAAACATTATGAATTATGAAAATTAGTTCCCGGGGGTTTTGACGCCTTCCGGACGCAACGGTGAAGTCGGAATTTCAGTTTGGCAGTGTTAACATACTGTTCTGGACAGAATACTAAATCTGAATTTTATTTGATGTTATGTTGTGATGTAGTATGTTGTGTGATCATGAATTGTTTGCAAGTGTGGCTTGATGTTAGATGTGTGTGTGTGTGTGTGTGTGCCTTGGTTGTGGTTTAAGAAAGTGTTAATATATGCTTATTCCCTTATGTACGATTGAATCGTGTAGGAAGCCGATTCGTGACGGGAAGTTGATAGGTTCATTTAAGATTTGCTTTTGCTTTCTTAAGGTACGTACACGCAGTAAAATTTTATACAATCGTGGATTGGTTGTTATAAAGGAATAATAATAATAATAATATATTGAATAAAGTGTGAAGGTGATGTTATGCTTTCTTATTCAAGAGATATAATTTCAATAACTTGATGAGTAGAGGTAGTATGACCTCACTAACTTTAAAGTAGACGTAGTATGACGTCAATTGGTGGAAAGATTTTTACTCGCGGTTTGTGGGGGCATTATGAGCCACCGCGAGGGTATGCATACTTAACCATAGGCACCAAAGTAAGGCGTGTTGCCTATGGTTGAGACTTGCTTAGGGGTTAGCTCCCCCTAATGTATTGTCTTACTCCGGAAGTTTGGGGTTTGGTTCGGCAGTATGGCCGGAAAAGTACAGCAGTATGGCTGACTGACTCAATGAATCATTTGAAATTTATTAAAAAGTAAATATTGAACTGTAGCCGACGTATGGTAAGTTGCCATTGTGCTTTATGCTATAATGTTAATGTTATAAGAGATGTTTTTGCTGACGTGTACCTTTGATCTTAACGATCCTGCGATGATGTTTTTTTTTCCTTTCGGAGTTAATAACTAGCAGTGAGTTAAGTTGCATGCTGGGGAGTGAGGATTACATCTGAAGAATAAAAGAGATAGAGTACGGAAGGATTTTAATTTCGAACTTTATTAACTTTTTAGAAATGGATTTATTCAAGAGGCGACTTCGCTCTCGAGATGTACTCCTTGGACTTTTGGTTTCATATCTTTTAGCACAAGAACATCCAATTTTTATTGGAGTTTCGCAACAATTCAGCTCACTAAAAGCCACACTAAACTCACGGATAAGATATTTTTTCAGTCGTTCGGTTATTAAAACAATTAAACAATAAAGCTCAAAACGTAAGATAATAAACATCACCTCATGTATTGCTCCTTTTGCAGGTGTAATATGAATTGGTCTTTTTGCAGGTGTGGTATGATTGGGTTCTCCTTAGATGTACGTGATGCACATGTGTGCAGCCATTTGCAATCCGGAGAAAGATCCTTTAGCTCTTGATAAGTCAAAAGTGGATTCGTTCCTATCGAATTTAAGCTTTTTGAATCACATCCAAATATATGGCCATGTGACGAAAGTACCTTGGGCGTCTGAAAGTTTCTCAAGGCTTCATTCTAGCATTGGAACCAGGAGTGAGAAATCTTTAAACCCGTTGATAATAGTTTCTGAGGTCACACTTATATGACCACCTTTAATAGGCATGGAATGCACTGTTTGGCCTTCTTTGGTTAGCTGTGTCACCCCAATTGCAACCTCAATTACGTCGCCACCACTGGCAACACCTAACTGAGGCAGCAAAAGAGAAAAAGGAGTTGCCTCCTGAAAATTGTGTCGTCTAGTATAATTAGAATCACAATAATATTAAAATACGTTGGAATTCAAATTGATAGGTGCTTATATATTAAAAACTATGTACCTTTACCAAAAGGTTGGGGTGTTGGCTTAGGATTTTGTGTAACAGAGTTCATGGTCTCAAGTGTAGGATTTTGAGCTTCGGGGGTAATGGGCTGGGTTGCTTGATTTTGAGCTACGAGGGTAATGGGCTCGGGTGTTCGCTCGACCGAAATCTTAGGATCCCCATGTTGACTTTGCTGATCCTCGATAATGATATTTTCCAAGTCTACATGGGGTCCTCCCATTTTCTGCAAAAAGGCTACAACTTTGTCGAGTACATCCTTTGTAATTTCTCTTTTGAGGGTCGCTACTTCTTCAGGTGGTGTCTGCTTAATTAAGTAGCGACACACTCTTTGCCGAAGGCCTTCTTTAACCCCACGCAAACCCCTCCTTTTCCGACAACCCACCATTTATGGTCTTTCCCTAAGACCATATGCAATGCATCAACATTGCCTCTAGGGGTGAACTTCCCCGTTGCTTCTTTTTCCTTCTAGCCCATTTGTTCAAATAAAAAAGTGACATAACAATTAGTTTATAGTAAATCAAAGCCAAAAAATACAAAACAAATCAAGCATATAATTAGTAATTTCAAAACTTACCACAACATCAGCAACATTCTTCATTCCCGGATCAGTAATGCTAAATTTACCACATGAATCTCGGGAATGAAGTCCGCAGTACCAATCTCGCACCCGATCTCTAGCAGGAGTATTCACAGATGCAAATGTAGCCGTAGTTGAGGCCGTGGGACTCAGATTGGGGTATAAACCCGCATCCACCCATTCTTTTCGGGCCTCATCGTACGTTTTGGGGCCCAAGCGATGGTAAAACTTTCTTCTGCTTGCTGATGCTGAAGCTTTACCACGCTTTTCTAATCAATAGAAATCAAATGTCATATATTAGTTTAATGATTGAATCAAAAGAAATAAAACTAAATCAAAAGCTAATATAATGGAATACTTACAACTTCGGTGGGAGTAGTTTTTTTTGGCAACAAACGCTTCTCATTTATTCTTTGATATATAACCCCATATTTCATAGGGCATCTTTGCAGGTGCGTGGGAAACACTTGATGAGTATCCACCATCGTTTTCCGTTTTGATCTTCTTGGTCTTACGGGCACGTTTCTTAGTGATCCAACCAGTTACAAGCTTGGATGTGGTATCTTTGAATCTTTCAGCAACAGCTGAAAAAAAAACATTCTTTTTCTCTTCATCATTTTCAATGTGAAAAAGATTCTACAAAAAAATATATATATATTTTTTTGTCTTCTAAGTTCTCATATTCATTCCGATACAATACACAATCATTGGGACACACATGAATCTTCTGCTACTCTAAGTCAAAAGGACATATGAGCTTTTTGGCATAATATGTCGACTTTAGAAGTTCATTTCTATCAGGAAGCATCACACCCAACGCTTCTAATAACATTGTGAAACTAGTGTCACTCCAATTGAACTTTGACGGCTATTTTGAAGGCGTAACTTATACAATTGAAGAACTATAAAACAAACCAATTTGAATTTGAGCTTTCTAATTACTTTGAGTCTTAAGATAAAAAATGGTTGTAAACTTAGTTCTTCATAGTTCATCTAACTCTCTTTTGGTTTTAAAGTAAAAAAAACTTAGAATTTTATTTACGCCTTAAAGTTTGGAATACTTTTAAAAGTATTCATTTGTTTTCTCTTTTGTAAGATTGGGATTAGAACTTTTATTAGGGGAACACGTAAAATGATCTTCTTAGTCATCTAGGGTTCTTTAATAAAAGACGTTGAATCCTACGAGTTAGAAAAGAACCCCAAAGGCGAGGAGTGCTATTGATAGCTGAACCTCATTAACAAATTCCTTGTTCTTGTTTAAGGTCATTTTTGTATCTAGTTTTTAGATTTGTCATTCGATCTAAAACAGTTTCCGAAACCTGTTTTGAAAAGTCTCATAAGCTTTTATGCATACTTATTGTAAATTTAACTACAATACAAAAAAATGCAAATTTGCAAGAGAAAAAGATTAGATAAATTACCTACTTAGAAATTATCTGAAGGGTCAATTCTTCTCTGAAAATCTTCAAATAATATGCAAAATTCTTCAATCCTAGCTCAAAATCTTGGTGGATTTTTTTTACTGTTATGATTGTTGAATCTCAAGTAATCATGTGAATAGGAAAGAAAGAGAGAAGAAAAGAAACTTAGAAGACGAGAAGAATATTATTTTATTTTATTTTATTTTATTTTATATTATAAATTCTAATACACCCTTTTGTCCCCTTTTATACTAGAAAGACTAACACAAATACCCACTTATAACTACTAACAATCTTTCTACTAAATGTACCTATAACATACTTTTCCCCTTCAAAACACTTGTCCTCAAGTTTATGTTAAGAAATCTAAACAAATATACAAGAAAATTTTTAACTATAACTAAACACTACAAAAAAAGCCCAAAATAGTGAGAAATGAAATAAGATCAATATTTTGTATCTCTTTACCATATGACCATGTCAATATAAAACCCACATATGTTGGAACATTCTGATTCCATGACAAATGAGTTTGAGCACCTGAGTTGAAACTCATTATTAGTTGAATCTTTTTTGCCAATAAATGAGCATGCAACATCATTTGCGTTGAAAATCGTGCTATAGTACTTCCATTTTCCCCAACACTTGCTTGAATTTTAAGTGTAATATTGTGATTTTGAGAGTGGATTGTTGATAATAAGCAAATAACAAGACATCTTTATGGTATTTGTTCACCACTTCATGAATAAAACTAAAATCATACATGTAAATATTTCGCTTCTTGATTTTTAACAACTAAGGTGGATCAAACACTTCTTTTGTATATTTTGCCCAAAGGTTTCTCTGTTTCTTGTACATACCATATCTTCTTTAACATTATTGGAGCGACTGCACTCTTGATAAAGTACCAATTTTCACTACGCTCTCACATTTTATAAGTACCCATTATTGAGTTTCTCTTAGCAGATTCTTAGTTTACAGAATAGAACTTTTAATTGAATGAACTTTAAGAAGTTCTCCATATTTTGAAAACAAATTTTTAGGTTCAATTGCGACTAAACATTCATGATTTTTAATAAATCATGTTCACTCATGTCCTCAATCATGCAATTAAAAAAATCACCGTCAATATCAACAAAGCTTTTAGAACCCAACTTATTTTTGCAAACGAATTCATATGATCAATATTTAAAGATTCTTGAGTATCAATTTTTAAATCACACGTAGCTAATTTTTGATTGGTATTTACTTAAACATGCTATTGAGTATCTCTAATGTAATCACATAATCATTTCTTTCATCATTTACTACAATAAATCCCCAATTATCACTATTATGTTGGCAATTATGATCAAGAATTTGTTCATTAAACCATTCACACTATCCTTGATCCCAACTATCAAAACATTCATCTTTCAAAAGTTTTTTAAAAGATTTGATAACCTTCTTTTGTTTTCCTTTTTCAAGTTAGGGATAATTAGTTCTTCGAAGTGTATGGTTATGTAAAATTCATCATGCCTCATCTTTTTAATCACTAAAAGAAGTCTCTAGTTTGAGGAAAAACTCTAAGAACTTAAAGGAACATGGCATTGCATTTTAACAAATGAGTTGTATGCATGATTTGACGATGGCAGAATTTTTGGTATTTTTAATTAGAAGAGAAAGAGAAGAGAAAGAATATTGCTATTATTGCTAAGAAAAGAATGGCTTCGATACCAATATTATGGTTGTTGAATCTCATGCAACCATGTGAATAGGAAAGAGAGGGAGAAGAGAAGAAATTTAAAAGAGGAGAAGAATATTGTTCTATTCCATTTTTTTCATAAATTCTAATATACCCTTATGTCCCTTTTTATACTACTAAGACTAACACAAACCCACTTATAACTAATTACAATCTTACTAACAAATGTACCTATAATAGGGATGTGCTCGAAATTAAGGGGTATTCTTCTACGTATGTTGCTTAAGTGTCTAAAAACAAGTTTCTAAAAGCTTCATATTTTGTTGTTGTGGTACCGACTCAAAATACCTTTTTGGTCATCTAAACTTAATTACTTTAATTTATAGTTAATTTTAATTTATGTTTCAAATGTCATTTTTAATGGGGTGTTACACATTCAGATCAAATCTTTGAAAGTTCCTATAAGGGTAACAGTGACGCTTAATTTTTTTTAAAAAAAGTCTTTACAATGAGTAAATTGATGTAAATTATCATATTGATTTGCTTGCTGAGAAATTAAAAAATTAGTACTCTTTTCTTCCTTTTTTTTTTAAATATATGTGTCCGTTAAGGGTAATCACGTTCACTTTTTTTGAAATAAATTCCTTATAATGGTTAAAAACAATGTGAATTATATTCTCAAATTGCATTCTATGAAAAAGGCGAATAAGTACTTATTTCAATTGGATTTCGAAGAATATGTATAAAAATGTTCTCGACGCCTTTTTTTTAATAAAAACAAGAGGGGTAAAACCGTCATTAATTGATCTTTAAGATATTTTATATTTTAATTAAAGTTTTTTAGATTTATTAATATGAAAAATAGTTTTATTAACTTTAATTAGGATTAATCAACGTCAAATTAATTTAGATAAGGTCAAACTATGCCGTAACACCCAACGTAACTAACCAAGGTTCAAAATCCTTGGAGTCACTTTTTTGTTATGAAGAGAATTGTTTCATAATATTAAGAAGATTGAAATGAGTTGGGCTATCGATTTTATAGGCCTTTTTTCCTAAACTAGATTCTAAATAGATCGTTTTGCAATTGGATTAATTAGAAAAAAAATAAAGTCCATAAGCCATGACATAGATCGGCCAAGGGAAAAGGAAAGGAAGAGTCATGTAAGGTCTCCAGGAAAATTAGTAACTTTCTTTAAAAAAATGGAAACATTACTTAGAATAATCTAATTTTTAATGATTTTCCTACAATAATCCCACATATTGATTAACTATGAATAATCCCAACTTTAGGGGGTATTTGCCTAGAGTTAACTTGGATTATAGTAGGAAAATCATGACAAGGTTGGATTATTTATGTTTTTGTTTCTAATGCATTAATGCAGTCATAACTCTTGAATCATTCTAACCACTCAAGCCCCCCATCCCCCTTACATTACATCATCATCATCATCATCCTACCCAGTGTATCCCGCTCATAGAAAAACTAAGGACAGGGTCTGGGGAGGGAAGGACGGGGCCAACTCATACCCATAAAGGAGTCCCCCGGCTCGAGGAAGATAAAGAGACGTAACTACACGGGAAAGATAACTTAAATGCCTATAAAAAATATAAATAAGTAGACCAACTACAGAATATAGAAAACAAAAAGACTAATAAAAGAAAACGGGAAAAGCAAGAGGGCAAGAACACTAAAAGGTAATCTAAAGAATATCAGTAATTTAAAATATGGATATGGCGCCTCCAACTACCCCTATCCCTAGTCAGGTCCACAGAGAGGTTTATCTCATGCAAGTCAACTTTTATTTGCTCATCCCAAGTTCTCCTCGGTCTTCCTCGACTCCTCTTACCCTCTACTATAATTCTTTCTACCCTCCTCACTAGGGCGTCGAAAGTATTTCTCTGCACATGTTCAAACCACCTCAATCTATTTTCGCGCATTTTTTCAGAAAAAGGGGCTACCCCTAGTTTGTCCCTAAACTCTTGGTTCCTAATTCGATCCATCAATGTGTGCGCACACATCCATCTTAACATACGCAATTTTGTAATTCCATCTTATGTTCAAAAATCTTCTTTACAGGCCAACATTCGGTCCCATATAGTAGAACAGGTCTGATTGCCGCCCGGTTTCTTTGCCGCCCGCTTTGCTTCTTTATAGCTCACTATCTTTTCAATCGTATCCTCCTCTTCCGTGCATGCCATAAGTTCCTTAAATCTCTTGTTTTTATCTTTTATCTTTTTTTCTACCTCATCGTTCCACCATCATGAGTCTTGAACACTTTTGGTTTACCCGACGACACCCGCAAGGTCTCTTTTGTCGCTTTTCTAATGGTTTTTGTCATGTTCACCCACATTTCATTTGCATCCTCTGACTGACTTGGGAAGCCCAATAAACTTATCTTGCTTGACAGGGTTGTGACCATATCCCCTTTGAGTCTCTCCCACATGATCCTTCCCCTGGACTCGACCTTTTACTCAGCGATTTTCTTTCTCATCCTAAAACCAGTACTAAAAGCCTGTGTTGGGTGGGAATCTTTGTACCCAACACCACCTTACATTACATATAGTTAAATTCTCACTTTTCCAAGAGGAAATCTTCCACTGTTGTTCATGAAGGGTAAATTCTTAATCCTAATTAGTTTAGTTTAATTCTTGATTATCAATTTATGAATTTAATGAAGAGAATATTTTAGAAACTTTAAACTCTCAAAATTTATAAATTCATGAAATAGTTGTTTTATGAAGAGAATTTGATTATTTTTAAGTCTAGAACACATGATTAAGAATTAGCATATATAAGGGTATGTTTATGCATGTTGTAATGTTAGTTTCTTGTGTTTACAAGTCATCTAAGAAATTTGTCCCATGTGCTCAAGATTTTTAAGGTTGAGGGTTAGAAGACCAAGCTGCGTGTTAATAATCCGGGGATAGAGTGAACCGAATATAATCTCTAATGTAGAACAGTTGAACACCTACTCCGAAAATTTTTTTGGCGAAATCTTAAAGGGTGTTTGTCTCAGCTCTGAGGGTGTTCGATAGATAAAGACAATCAATCTCAAGCTTTGAAAACACGACCATGTCCACCATTTTGGGCAATGGAGGATAGGTCACCGACAACTTCTCCAGATAAAGAAGTAAAGTTCTCTTCTCGCGTTCTTCACTTATGATCTTGGAACATTCCTGTTTCGCCTTCTTATCCCATGCTGGGTCATTAAAAACTATTGAGTCACAATCAAGAATGTCCAAAAGATTGCTAAGGGGTTATTCCTTATTTTCCTGGGCCAATTCATTGAGCTTGTTAAAGTCGATCCCCAATTGAGCTGCGACTAATCATAATTTCTACACTTCGATTTGGGTACCGGCGATTACTATTTCACTTGACCAGTCATTGACAAAAGTGGACGTGTCCTCTTATGCCAACCAATCTCGGCATAAGGTTGGATTTACACCTAATAGTTTACATAAAGTCAAGAAGGATACAAGACAACCCCAAGCATTGGATACAATTCAGCAACGGTTACGTTCAAAGAGTCCAAACCTTCTCGGATGAATGGATGGAAAAGGAAATCTATGTCCTAGGTAAAACGCCGAGGTATATATATCTATACAATGAGGTGGGAACCTAACCGTGTCATAAATCCCCTGTTTCATAATGTCATAACCATCAATAAGACCTCACTTGGATATGAAAGACTCCCCTCTATGTCTAATAGGTGCATTAAAGGTATATCTACGAATTAATTCAATAGCCCCCTGTGCGGTATGTAGAAAGGATGTGGTTCCTTAGCCGTACTTTGTATTCCAAACGAACTTGAACTGGTGGTTATCTTATTAGTATCTACATACAAATATCCTAATAATTCACGGTTTATTTTTTTTAAATAATTCGAGAAGAAAGCATGGCTCATACTTTCTAAGGAAAAGGTTTTTGAATATCCGAAAAATAGATAGGGAAGGTAAAAAACTCATCCTCGTTCTTAATAGATTCATTATGTGGAGTCACATGATTTTCAAGACTATCCTCATTCAACTCATTTATTATTTATGTCCAATTTTTAGAGATACCTTATCCTTCACCCATGTCTTTTGTTATTTTGACAATTTAATAAGACAAGTCCAATTTTATGTCCTCCAATATTCCGAGCATGCCAACGGTGTTGTTATTATCATTCATAGTTCGAGAAATATAAGAATACTACACAAATTTTATGTGCGAAAATAAATAACAATTTCATTAACCGAGACAAGACCCAAACCATACCTGGTTAAAGATCCGAATTTTTAAGCCTTGTAAGAAAACTTGACTGTTACAACGCCTCTCTCTAAATTATTTCACTAAAAAAAATTAAAAAACAAAAGCTTTGAATATTAAATGAAATGAAGCCACCAAAATCCCTATTTATAGCAAAATATAAATTCTCACCTACCCATAATCTTTACAAAAGAAGTTATATCTACCCACATTTATTTACCCACGTTTAATTAAGTGTGGGTATAATATTTACGCTTATTATGCGTAGGGAAAATATCCTCACTTATAAGTGTGGGGAAAGCAAAATTATAGATAAAAACACAATTATGAAAAATTATCCACACTTATATGTGTGAACTAACCACACTTTTAAGCATGGCTATATGCCTAACTAAATATTGTTATTCAAATTACTTTATTCATACTTAGAGAAATCAGCCCCACGCTCATCCTTAGGCCTAAAAGAGGGTCCGGCTTTTGGTGATCAACATGAATAGTGATTAATTACTATTCGTGTTAGAGATCACCAAAAGCCGAACCCTCTTTTAGCCCCTAGGATGAATGTGGGGATGAATTTCTCTAAGTAAGGAATAAAGACAGAAAAAACACCAGATTGAGATATGCAAAAGTCGAACCCTATTTTTAACCTCAATAAGGAAAAAGTTTAATCACCTAAGGAAAAAAAAATCATCCCAGCACACTAGAAAAAATGTTGCCCCTACCTACGCTTAAAAAAGCATTTCAACGTGCTTATATGTAAGGCTGATTCATTTAGCCACACTTAATTAAGTGCTTCCAGCTTGTGTGGGTAAATTTTACGCAAGCTTAATAATGTGGCTAAATTTACTTTTTTTTCCATGCATATAAGCATGGCTAATAGTACCTTTTGTGGCCAAATTTACTTAATAAGTGTGGCCAAATGGTGTCATCATAGCCGATTCCTTTTCCTCTTGATTTCCCACACAAAAAACGTGGATAATGAGCATATATAACATTTTAACTAATTTTCATGGTATGTAATAATAATAATAATAATAATAATAATAATAATAATAATAATAATAATAATAATAATAATAATAATAATAATAGTAATAATAATAATAATAATAATTCATAATAATAATAATAATAATAATAATAATAATAACCAACTCACGTGATTCTTCTTTCTCCCTCTAGGCTTCGCTTTCCAATTTTGGTGGCTGTACAGCCCCCTTGCCAGCCATGGGCATGCGAGGAAGGTCAAGGAATGTCAAAGAAGCTCTGCTGAAGTAGTCTCTAGGTCCATCCACTCGTGATTCTTCCCCAGCTCTCTCGGAAGAGGATTTGTCATTTCCAATTGTTCAATCGATAAATACCCAGGTGAATTTTGAAGCAAACCACGCCTCCTCACCTCAATTGAAACTTGCTACTGGTCAGACATGGGCCACAATGGTTAAAGGCAACCTAGCAATAACTGAAATGGAAGCATCTTCAAAGGATTCAATCTATAGTCCTTTGAACACAACCTCAACAGCAACAATTACTCCCTCCCTAACTAGAAAAATTGGTAATGTTCTAAAATATATGACATTGTAGAGGAAATACATTTTAGGAAAACTCAGTAGTTTTTTATGTTCTAGTGCAAATCCCCCTTTCAAATCATTGAGGAATTTGCTAAGAGAATTTGGAAAGATCTTGTGATAGATCAAAATTGGTATGGTGCATAAAGGAGTATTCCTTATTAGGTTTAATTCCAAATCAGACCAGGAAATTGCTTGCAACATGAATGGAATTCTCTTCGATAAGAAGTCGTTCATTCTGAAACCTTGGTACCCTAAGATATCCTATGAGAAATCCAGCTTAACGACCTACCGGTTTGGGTCATGGATTTGTTGTATTGGACAGAGGAGGCACTCAAGAACATTGTAGGATACCAAGGTAAGGTTTTGAAAATTGATAATGCCACACTCAACAAAACATGAATGATGTATTATACAGTCTTGGTATATATGAATGTGGTAGAGGGTTTCCTGGAGGAACTTCTTGTATTCGAATGAGAATGATGAACTTACTAGTCAATTGGTTCAATACAACTAGGTCGCTGTATGGTGTTCCAAATGCTCTCAATTTGGCCACTTACACAATGACTATCGAATGGGAAAACGAAGATAACACAAACCCCAACTTGAGGTACATCAAAATGGATTTCAAACATTCAAGAAATCTTACTTGGGAAGGAATGGAAAGGCACAACAGAACATAGGAACGATACGAGGCAAATCACTGAAAGAGCTTATGAAATTGCTGCCCTAACAGAACAACAAATTGCTGCACCGGTAGATCACCTTTCTACTTCCGGAGCAGCCAAACATCATCAGCCTAGTCCATTAATGAACCAACACAATACCTCAACAGTGGCAAGAGCTACTGTTCGAAACTCTTTCAGTACTCTTAAACAGCATTTTGAAATTTTAAAAGCTGACCATGAAGAATTACCATTGGGAGACACAACATAGCGCTGGGGGTTGACCCCATCCAAAGTAATGATTAATCTTTTGTGCATGAAAAGTAAGAGGACTTAATGACATATTATGCCAGTGGCATTAAAAAAATCTCACAAACAATTAAATTATTTCCCGTTATCACTTTGAACAATTTTAATTGTTTGTGAAAATTGTCTATCCACCATTGCAACAAATGACATAAACATATGAAACACTTCAGTCTTATCAATGAGCAAATAAATCCAAATGGCTCACGAAAAATCATCCATTATTGCCAAAAAAAATAATGTGAACCACAAGAGGAAGCATCAGTGTATGGTACCCACAAAATCACAATAGATTTTCTCAAAAATTCGAGAGGCCTTATTGGTACTTAAAGAAATTTTGTCTCTAGAACGTTTAGCACGACAACAAACTTCACAAGCTTTATTTAAATTACCCTTAGAATTATGAGTAGAAGGAAGAAGCTTCACTACTTGTTCCGAAGAATGACCTATCCGCTTGTGCCATAACTCCAATGTAGAAGAAGCTGTAGGTGTAGACACATGATGAATTGATGAAGGCCCTTCAAAGTAGAACAATCCCTCCCGCCTAACACTCGTTCCAATCAGCCTCCGCGACAGGTGCTGGAGAACACGCTTCTAAGTTAAATTGGACAGTATAATTGCTATCGTCAATAAGACGAGATACCGAAATTAAATTACAGTTGAATTCAGGGACATAAAGCACATGAGAAAGAACGAGATAAGGGGATAAGCGAATGGAACCCTCCTCGGTGGCCATTACAGTGATACCGTTCGGCAAAACAACAGGACAATGAGATACTAGATGGATATCAAACAACCATTTATCATTACAAGTAAGATGACGATTTGCACCAGAGTTAATAATCCATAAATGGTTAGCAAACTCATCAGTTAAACGATCTTCAGAAATTATAGTGTTACCAATTATACAAGTAAGAGCATTCCATTGGTCAACGGTGAAAACAAAGGAAGAGGATTCAATAAGACTAGGAGTGGAACCACCTTGGCGATTGCTTATGGCTGTTGCGTTGACACGGTTTGAGCCACGCCCCTTTCCACTTGATTGAGTGTACTTACCTCGACTGTTACCACCAGTCTTAGACTTATTTTGCCACCATTCAGGATACCCAATTAATTCAAAACAATACTTGGTCATATGACCCATTTTCTTATAGTTAGTACAATAGAAGGTAGACTTATCAACCTTATCAACTTTATCATCCAATGCTTCTGAAGGACTCTTAGTACGTACTACAAAACCCAAAGCATTATGTCGCTGCTCGACAGAAATTGATTTGGCAAGCCGAACACGCTCCTCTTGAATCACTAACTAATAAGCTCTATCAAGAGTAGGTAAAGGATTATGAGATAAAATGTTGCTCCGAGTGTGAGCATAATATTCAGTGAATAAACCCATAAGAAAATCATGAAGCCTTTTAGTTTCACGACAATATTCATGTGCATCACCTGCTGTACAGTGAGTACAATAAAAGCAATTAATCAAAGGTTCATGATGGTTTAATTCTTCCCACAAAGTCGTTAACTTTCGGAAGTATGTGCTGACAGACATAGTGGGGGTTTGCTCACACTTGACAATAGAAGTCTTAATCTGCTGAATATGAGGTCCGTTGACTGTAGCAAACCGAGTTTGTAAAGTATCCCAGAGATGTTTGGCATCCTTGTATTTTGAAAGTGTACTTTTTACTTCTGGATCAATGGTGTTCATAATCCATGAGATTAACATAGCATGAATAGTATTCCAATTTGTCAAAGTACAAGGAGAAGAATAAGATGTTAGTGTTCCATCAAGAAAAACGAATTTTCGGCGGGCCTCTAATGTTGTTTGAATATCTCCTACCCATTCATCATAATTGTCTCCCTTCAGACGAGTAGGCGTAATGAAATCATCGGGACGATCATGAGGACCAAGGTAATAGTGAGATGTAATGTCAATTTTGGTTGGTGTAGAAGGTGGTGGCATTGAATCTTTGCCAGCCATTGTTCTAATGGTACTATGCTCTAATACCATACGAAGTTTTAGAGTTAGGGCTTAAAAGCTTGCCCTAGAAGATGATATTCAACCTCAATAAATAGAGTATACAAAGATCTCAGCAACTATGTTCAAGAATAATCAATGATATCATATCCTAGAATAAAAGAAACTACAAAAAAAAAATATATAATATTCTTAACATATTTGTAAGTATGGTTAAAGCTGTGATTAAGTACAACATTATCATTTATTAAATTGGAAACATTTTTTCCAAGAGAATTTCGGTCAGAATTTTAGTCGGAAAAAAGCAGAAAAATTTCCTGTATTTTCTAATATTAAATATTTTGTACACAAATATTCATTTAGAAATATAGAGACAAAAGGCGTAATTCTTGTCTTAAAAAAAAACTTATGTTTCAATTGTTTCATAATATTCATGAAAATACTTTGATACAAGACATAATTCCTTATATTGATACATGCATCATTAAGATTGATCAACTTAACATGAAGGGGTAAACCAAACAAATAAGAACTTTTATTGAATACAACGAAATAAAAAGGAAAGCGAATTTGCATTTTTGCATTCACGGTACAGTTGAGTTCCACAATCACATTTTTCATTGCGTTTGTATGCAATGTAACAGCCTACAGGTAATTGATGAATTCAAATGTCCTGTGAGATGATAGACAGCATTACATCCAACACCGGCCTTTTTGTGCCGCCTATACCACCGCGAGTGACAAGATAACCCGTCTTACCCTTGCTCACCTTGTTAAATAATACAAGGTTTTTTGTAAGACCTTCTTCTATTTGGTTCCAAACCTTTTCTTTCTCTTCAAAAGATTTTGCTTTTGAAAATGTAAGTGACTCACTAAAATCCGCAAAACACTGTCAATATGACAAAATATGAATATTTCATTACGAATAGTCCTGTTTGTAATGATATTTGTTGTTTTCAATTTGTGTATACAATTAAGAAAGAATAAGTGAAATAAGTAATTGAAATTGTGAGTTGATCAGTGAATTTAAATTAAGTAGAATGTGGTATTTTCATGGAACAGGCCACGACAGGACAAAAATATTGAAATAAATGAATTTAAAATTCTCAACTTTGCCTTATATAACTATAACAATTCTTATACTCTCTCTGTTTTTATTTGTTCTTCCCATTTATTTTTTTGTGAAGATTATAATATAAACTTAAAAGTCAAATAATTTTAATTATAAATAGTTAAAATTCTAAGAAAATATATATATTAAGACAAATCTAATAAGATCTCACATAAATATGTTTTTAACTATAGATCGATGAGCAATCATATTTAAAGTTTAAAATCTAAAACTCATAAATTCTATTTAAAAATAACATATGAAAAAATCCTAATTTCAAAGGTTGTACGAGTTTATAGAACCAAATAAATAAATGTTATTTTAAAAAAGGATGGACATATTTTCTAAAAAATTTTGATACAGTTTATGATAAAAAAAAATATATATAGAAGTATTGTTTACATTTGTTTGCATTTTTATTCAGTGATGTGATGGGTGTATTTTAATATGGTGATATAATAATCATAGTGATTTGATAAAAAAAAATAATTAAAACTTGATTCAGCTCTAAAAGTAAGTGTGTAATGTGAATTAAAAGGTAGGGAAGTTATAAGTAATGTTGTTGGTTAGAATGGAATTAAGAGGTTTACCGAATTTGAATCGTTTGTAATTCGCCATCCGAGTAGCCATTCGGCTTTTTCACCACTTTCATAACGGGCATCCAATACTAATGCACCCTTGGCTGTAGCTTTTGAATGCAAGAACACACCCCATTGACCATTTTCGATGGTTTCTAGGGGTATAGATATGACACCTCCTTCCCAGATTTTGTAATCAATTGATTTCATTGGAGCACCAGTGGCATTGTAAATCATACAATCTACCCCTTCAGAACCATACTTTTCATGAAGCTTCTTCAGATACTCCCTCGCATTATCATTTTCGAGATTTTCATTCATCATGTCAAGCGCATATTGAGCTAGCTCCTTCACACTGAAATCTTTAGTCCTGCCTTCATAATCTGGATGATTCTTCAGGTATTCATTCGTGATAGCCGTTCCGAATACGTTCTCCATGCTCGTCAACACCGTACCTGCTGCAAGTTACCATCTAGATCTCGTTAATTCACTGTATTTCCTTTTTTTTTTTTATTTTATTTTATTATAAAACCAACATATTTCCAATACATTTTATTGACTACAAAAGATAATATATGGTTTTTCAAACTTATGAATCTAGCACACATGTTTACATACTACCTCTATTTTTATTAAAAATGTTAAAAATTTATTTTTTTCACGCTATTCAATACACTTATTTAATACATAAAATCTTTTATTATACATAACATAATATTATAAAAAGCGGATATTAATAATATTTGTATTGAAATTAATTAAACTAGATCTTACTTGATTATGTTTTAATTTATAAATTAAGAATAAAATATAAATTAAGAGTTTTAAAAAGTAAATAGACATTTTCAGGGAGTATTTCTTTTTATCCACTTTAGATCAAAGTAGCAAAAATTAATACTCCTTTCTATTCACCTTAAGAGTTTCATTTGACTTTTCACGGATTTTAAGGAGAGGCAAAAGTGAGACCCTAAGGATAGGAAAGAGAGTGGATAATGGAGTGTATAATTGAAAATATGATAAAGCTACTAAGGGCATAAAAGTCAAAAACCCATACCAAAAATAAAAATGGGACAATTAAAGTGACTTGATCATAAAAGAAAATGGGACATATAAGCTGAATAGGAGGGAGTATGTTAATTTTATTAGAAAAACCTAAATCTATATTGGAAGTTTTTGTAACAAGATTTTTCCGGCAAAGCAAAAATATTCTCCTTTAACTTGTAGCTCCGCCGCACTAGTTACTTTCTTTGTTTTGTTAGAATTTTTGTACATAAAGTTTATCCAATTTAAAAAATAATATATAAAAAAAAAGAATTTAATTGTCTGTAGTAGTTTTTGCGAAAGTATAGAAAATAAAAAAAAATATGTTTAAATGAAGAGGGAGAAAGGGAAGAGATGACCTTTTGTAAAAAAGAAAAAGGATGAGATGAAACTAATAAAAGAGGACTTTGTTGCTTTCAATATTGAAGCAAGCTTTGAGGTGAAGCCTATTTATACTAGATGCCCAACACAAGACAACTCATTTTTTATCAATCATAAGCGGATCTCCCATGAGCTGTATTAGATTTTGCCAAATTTGTGACCAGCCCATCAATTAGGCCCATACAGTGTTTCAGTATAATAGCCTATGGGGGTTCGTCCCTTTACTCATGAGAATTAAAAATAAAAATAACTACAACTATTAATAAACTAAAAATAAGTAAAAGAAACTTAAAAAACTAATGGCTATCTAAAACTAGTTTTCATTATGATAAAAAACGATTCCTCTCAAGATGACGGAGTTCAGATTTTAAATGTCCTATTCATTTTTGCAATGTCTTTTAAAATGTGGCATTTAATATTTACCCACTACAATAAAAAAAGTTTTAGACAAAATGTATTGTAACATTATATTCTAAAATTACTTCAAACATATGATAAGTTTTCAAACAAATTAATTATAAAGTGTTGCTCAAAATCAGGTATGAATAGCACCATTTAATATTTACCCGAGAAGGGCTCAAAACCGACACTGCCTCTCAAAAAAAAAAAAAAACTGATTTACGTATTAAAACTGTCGAATTTATAGCGGCACAAAAAGTATTAAATACATGGGCATACTCAAGATTTGAATGATGGGGTTGCCTAAGTTCATCTTCTATAGTCCCGTGCAGTTGAATTTTTTCATAATTATCATTCCGTTCCATTTTTTTAGTGACCTTTTTGACCAAATTTGCGAGCATTTTTGTATTAAAAAGTCACAAACCAAAAACAGAAAACAAAGAGAGTACAATATAAACTTTCAAACAGGATTTTAAAAATTCAATAGCATTAAATTAGAAAATACCGTCTTTGTTTCTTTTTGTTTGTCACCATTTGATTTTAGCATTTAAGATATGGAGGATGTATATGCTTATCGCATTGTATTATTACAAATTCAAAAGGAGTTTTTTCAACAAAAAATGACTCCCACAAATTTAATAATAAAATAGACTACAAGGAAAAAAATAAAAATTATAAATTTAGGGAAATTAGTAAATGCTGAGGTTAGACATTTAATCATAGCAAAAGTTTAGTCAATAAGAACATTTGCATAATTAATTAGTGGAAATACACATAGTAATTAACTTATTGTGGTATTCGACTG
Organism: Amaranthus tricolor; assembly: GCF_026212465.1. NCBI lineage: Eukaryota > Viridiplantae > Streptophyta > Magnoliopsida > Caryophyllales > Amaranthaceae > Amaranthus > Amaranthus tricolor. The sequence goes on from NC_080061.1 coordinate 17,983,654, forward strand.
CTTTAAATACAACATTTGTAATTAATAATAAATGGTATCAAGTGTAGATATTATCAAAGAGTTGCACATAGCTCAGTGGCCAAGCGTTTAGCAGACAGGGGACCCATCTTTGATTCTTAGAGCAAGCAAAACTTTCAAAAATTTTTACACCAGTATGTGGTTGCACATGCAACCCCATGCTCCCTTATAGTTCCGCCCCTGATTAAATACCTTAATGAATTGAAGGTGGACATTAATACAATCGTCTGAAAATGATCACCTGCAACAACAAAGACTAAATTGATAGCTGATTTTCCGGAAAGCCTCTTTAATGTTTAAGTTAGGCCGGGTATGATGATAATAAAAACGAATAGAGTATTTTTTGTAGAGAAGAATTGCTTAACTTTATTTTCTATCGTGGAGAGGAGCTATATTTATATTGATCTGCTATAGTCTGTAGGGTTTTTGAAAGTTAATTTTGGAAAATGAGAGTAAGTAAGTAATTTATTAGATAAGTAGGTGGTTTTCTAAGTAGTGGTTGAAAGGAGTGGGAATAGTTGAGGGAAGCGGATAGTTAGGATTTTGACTATTCTTAAGGATTTAAAACCTGATGGACAGTGGGAGGTTGATAACTCATGTATATGACTTAAAGAAGGGTCTACAGATTTTGTTTGACCTTAATCTTGACTTTTGAGCATGGTAGATTTGTCATTTTATATTTTAAGATATTTTATTCTCTTTGTCTAAATGCGAGATGAAACTTGACTCTTATCTTCCCCTAGTTGACTGTTATGGATCAAGCTATTATGTTGATTGCAAGGTTCAACAAAAAGAAAATAAGCGCAAGCTAGATTTTTGCAATGATGTGGATGTTGATAGAGATTGAAGACAATATTCCAAATTACCCTTTTTTGCCCATATCACATATCCGTGGATATAAATCTGGGTCCTCATGCCTATTGCCCACTGTATACAGGGTGAGATTTGTTCCCCTTTTAAAAAATGAATATGAATACAAATAGAAGTATACCTGTCATATCTGGTCCATTGTCATACTTAATCTCAATTTTATTTCCACAACCCGCATCATCAAATACAATTTAGTGTTTGTTATTTTTTGTCATTTGTTTGTTTACGTGGAATTGTCTAAGGTCATTTTTAGCCTTTATTTATATTCTATTTTTAGCTTCGTTAATTAATTTTCTTTTGTATAGTTGCAACATATGAAAAAACATTCTATTAGTTTACATCTCTTTTTTCTAGTATACTCTTCTATTATGGTTCATTGAAGGTTCTTTGTTACTGAAATGGAGAGCACTCAAATAGAATGCTTCACTATGCAACATATCAACATCGAGGAGATCAATATTATGATCATAATGAACATCGATAAAGGACTATCAACATTAGGTACATAATCACAAAGTACACTCTTAAGCAGATCATTTGAGGGTGGAGGAGGACAGTCAGTGTTTGAATTTGTAATAACCTGGTCATACGAGTCTTTGGCCAACCATTCTAATTTAGAAGTCCAAAGCTTCCTCCATTGGTTTAGACCACAACTTATAATTGTGTTTGGACTTAACGAAATCCGTAGTCTCGACATTAAGACTTCTATAAACAAAATTACACAATTCCCATGAGTCAAGACTGTAACAACCCAAAACTAACCAGTTGATTATACAAGTTTAATTTAAACTAATGCGAAAGCTTAACACTTGTATCGAGTAATAACGTTGATAATATAATCAATTACTCAACTGACTATATTATCGACTAAACATTTATCAAAGAATTTAAATAGCAGAGTTTACAACCTTTGAAAGATATAAAGAAATTACATCATAAGAATCATTTAAAACAATTTAAAATATATAAATTTTTACAAAAAAAGCCGGCAGAATTTCATTTGTAAATCGAATAACCAACAAAAATTTCTTTTGACTAAAAGTCACCATGCAAGTTAAAACCAAAATTTCAAAATAACAACCTGCAAATGGCGCAGGCACCAAACATTCCCCAAAATCACATCACCTCATAAAGTTGAATCTTTTCTCCAATAACCCAAAATAAGCATTAAAATAATTTTGAATTAAAGATTTGCTTTACTTACATTCTTTTATATGATTAGTTGAGACTATTTTATTTATTAATGATCTTTACACTGCTCGCTACCGTTGACTTCATTGTTCTCAAATTTATCCCCGACTAGGACATGTTCAAAGAACAAAACCACACAATCAACTCATGCTGAGTAAACATTTATCATAGTCTTACTCCGGTCACAACCCAATTTAAATACTAATTATACATAAAACTATAGCGGAAACACTAGTGGAAAATAATGTATCTGCTGCGTATCATTTGCTGCGGTTTTATTTGGACGTAGCATTAAATAGCAAAAAAAAAAACGAAAAAAATAATATCAAATGCTGCGATTTCACTAATGCCCGCAACAAATAAGTTGGTATATGCTGCGGTTTTTCCATTGCCCGCAGCAATTAGTTGAAGATTCATTGTATATGATGCGGTTCTTCTTAGCCCGCAGCAAATAAGCATTAAAAAATCCCGCCTTTTAACGTTATACCCTTAAACCCACACGAAGAATTTTCATAAAACACTTGAAAACGGCTGCTATTGTTTCATAAAACATCTTCTTCTTCACGCTGCTACGTACTGTGTTCTTCTTCAAGTTCCATTGTCTTCTTCAAGTGCCATTGTCTTCTTCAATTTTGCATACTGTCTTCTTGTTCAACCCACGAACACACTGCTATTGTCTTGTTCTTCAAGTTCGTTCTTCTTCTTCAAGTTCGTTCTTCTTGTTCAAGTTCTTTAAACCCACACGAAAAACCCACGAACATTTCAAAATAAACCCACCATTTTCATTCCTTCCTTCAAAAACCCACCATTGTTGCTTCCTTCAAAAACCCACGAAATAAGGGCTTATTCTTGTTCTTCGTCAAGGTATTATTTTTTCAAACTTAAATTTAAGTTCTTCAAATTTCATTATGTTTTGGGGAATTAGTTTATTTTATACTAATTTTTATTTTTTTTTTCATTGTAGGTTGCCTAATCAAATTTAAAAACAACATTATCATATCTATTTACCAAGGTATGTATTGTATATTTGAATGTGAATAATTTACTTGTGTATGTACTTGTATATTTGAATGTGAATAATTTTGATTAATTAGGATTTTTAGGGTAGATTGAATATGAATAATTTACTAATGTATGTAGTTGTATATTTGAATGTGAATAATTTACTTATGTATGTAGTTGTATATTATTAGTTTCTTAATTATTTTGATTTATGTGTATTTGGTTAAAGAAAACTGTTTTTTTTTTTTGTTATGTATGTTTTGTAATTAAAATATACATAATTTGAACACTTTAAATAATATAAATGTTATATAGGGTTAAATAGGGTTAATTTTGGTTAATTAATTTTGTTTCATGCCAAGTTTCATTAATTTTGTTTCATGGGATAAGTATATATGTTAAAAGTTGTGTATTAATATTGTTTTGAATTAATTAATCACAATAATTAGGATGACAAAAGATCGTTCTTGGATGTATGGAAGCATTGAATCATCAGAATTTATTGATAGCGTATTAGAATTTTGTAGTATTGCGGTTGAACGTCAAGTTAGGACGGGGGAAGTTGGTTTTTATTGCCCATGTGTCACTTGTGGCAATGTATCAAAGGAAGATAGTGTTGATATCCTTAGAGAGCACATACTTCGACGTGGGTTTAGGCCTCAATATCATGTTTGGGTTTGGCATGGTGAGGAGGGAGTTAACAAAGAGAAAAGTGTTGTTGAGGACGTCAATAATGTGGCTGATGTCAATGAGGATGTAGTAGATCATGTTGATGGGTATGAGACAAAAGAAGAGAATGTCGATGGGGATATAGATCGTGTTGATGAGATGATGGAGGGAGTCGAGGATAAGTTAGGAAAACGTCCTCGTGGTTTTGACTTGTTGACAGAGGCTTCTCAAAAGCCTTTGTACCCTGGATGTACAAAGTTCACCATACTAACAGAAGTGTTGACAAATTTCAACATTAAGTCAAAGTTTAATTGGAGTGACGCTAGTTTCACAATGTTATTAGAAGCGTTAGGTGAGATGCTTCCTGATAGAAATGAACTTCCAAAGTCGACATATTATGCCAAAAAGCTAATGTGTCCTTTTGGCTTAGAGAACCAGAAGATTCATGTGTGTACGAATGATTGTGTATTGTGTCGGAATGAAAATGAGAACTTAGAAGAGTGTCCTAGGTGTGGCTTATCGCGCTACAAGCGTAAAGGGGCTCGGTATGCTAAAGGGACCCCGACTAAGGTATTGTGGTATCTTCCAATAATACCTAGATTCAAGCGCTTGTTTTCCATAAAGAAAGATGCATTAAATTTGAGGTGGCATGCAGATAGGGTGAAGAAAGGTCACTTGCTCACACATCTATCTGATTCTCCGGAGTGGAAGAGTATTGATAAGTTGAATAAGACTTTTGGGGATGAGGTTCGTAATTTAAGGCTCGGACTATTTACGGATGGAATGAACCCATTCGGCAATCAAAGTTCTCAACATAGTACTTGGCCGGTACTGTTAGTGATCTATAATTTGCCACCTTGGTTGTGTATGAAGCGTAAGCACATTATGCTTTCGCTTCTTATCTCGGGTCCTAAACAACCTGGCAATGGCATAGATGTATATCTTGCACCTCTCGTTGAGGATTTGAGAAAGATGTGGGATGAAGGCGTTTCCGTGTTTGATGCATATGCTAATGAGAGATTCACCTTGCGTGCAATGCTTTTATGCACCGTTAATGATTCTCCGGCATATGGCAACTTATCGGGGTATAAGAACAAAGAGAAGAAAGCCTGCCCAATATGTATCGATGACATGGAATCCACGTGGATTCCTAAGTGCAAACACGTATTCGTGCACCATCGAAAGTTCCTCCCACGAGATCACCAATATCGTAAGAAGAATAAGATGTTCAACGGGGAGGTTGAGGACCGTGTAGCTCGTCGATCGTTGACCGGTTATGAGGTTTATGAACAGGTTAAGGGAGTTGAGACTGTATTTGGTAAAATAGGGCAGGTGCAAGGGGGTGAAGAACGATTATGGAAAAAAGAATCAATCTTTTGAAAGCGTCCATATTGGAGAGATCTACAGGTTAGGCATTGTCTTGACGTTATGCACATAGAGAAAAATGTATGCGATGCCATACTCGGCACATACCACTATTTGGTTTGTTTTGTACGAAACTTGGCACACAACACTATTTGGTATATATTATTGTGTTAAAGTGGTTAGAATTGAAAATAATAGTCATATGCTAGATATTACGTGTTAAGTTGCGATTTTATGGGTTTTTAAGCTTTTTTGGAACTTTCGCGCATAAAGTAGCTCAAACTTGGTTTGTTTTGCACGAATATTGGCACACAACACTATTTTGTATATATTATTGTGTTGAAGTGGTTAGAATTTAAAATCATAGTCATATGTTAGAAATTACGTGCTAAGTTCCGATTTTATGGGTTTTTAAGCTTTTTTGGCACTTTCGCGCATAAAGTAGCTCAAACTTGGTTTGTTTTGCATGAAACTTGGCACACAACACTATTTGGTATATATTATTGTGTTAAAGTGGTTTGAATTGAAAATGATAGTCATATGCTAAAAATTACGTGTTAAGTTGCGATTTTATGGGTTTTAAACTTTTTTAGCACTTTCGCGCATAAAGTAGCTCAAACTTGGTTTGTTTTGCACGAAACTTGGCACACAACAGTACATGGTATATATTATTGTGTTGAAGTGGTTTGAATTGAAAATCATAGTCATATGCTAGAAATTACGTGCTAAGTTGCGATTTTATGGGTTTTTAAGCTTTTTTGGCACTTTCGCGCATAAAGTAGCTCAAACTTGGTTTGTTTTGCCCAAAACTTGGCACACAACACTATTTGGTATATATTATTGTGTGGAAGTTGGTAGAATTGAAATAATAGTCATATGCTAGTAATTATGTGTTAAGTTGCGATTTTATGGGTTTTTAAGCTTTTTTGGCACTTTCGCGCATAAAGTAAAACTTGGTTTGTTTTGCACAAAAATTGGCACACAACACTATTTGGTATATATTATTGTGTTGAAGTGGTTAGAATTGAATATAATAGTCATATTCTAGAAATTACGTGTTAAGATGCGATTTTATGGGTTTTTAAGCTTTTTTGGAACTTTCGCGCATAAAGTAGCTCAAACTTAGTTTGTTTTGCACGAATCTTGGCACACAACACTATTTGGTATATATTATTGTGTTGAAGTGGTTAGAATTGAAAATCATAGTCATATGTTAGAAATTACGTGCTAAGTTGCGATTTTATGGGTTTTTAAGCTTTTTTGGAACTTTCGCGCATAAAGTAGCTCAAACTTGGTTTGTTTTGAATGAAACTTAGCACACAACACTATTTGGTATATATTATTGTGTTAAAGTGATTAGAATTGAAAATCATAGTCATATGCTAAAATTTACGTGTTAAGTTGCGATTTTTTGGGTTTTAAGCTTTTTTGGCACTTTCGCGCATAAAGTAGCTCAAACTTGGTTTGTTTTGCACGAAACTTGGCAAACAACAGTATTTGGTATATAATATTGTGTTGAAGTGGTTTGAATTGAAAATCATTGTCATATGCTAGAAATTACGTGCTAAGTTGCGATTTTATGGGGTTTTAAGATTTTTTGGCACTTTCGCGCATAAAGTAGCTCAAAATTGGTTTGTTTTGCACGAAACTTGGCACACAACAGTATATGGTATATATTATTGTGTTGAAGTGGTTTGAATTGAAAATCATAGTCATATGCTAAAATTTACGTGTTAAGTTGCGACTTTATGGGTTTTTAAGCTTTTTTGACACTTTCGCGCATAAAGTAGCTCAAACTTGGTTTGTTTTGCCCGAAACTTGGCACACAACACTATTTGGTATATATTATTGTGTTGAAGTGGTTAGAATTGAAAATAATAGTCATATGCTAGTAATTACGTGTTAAGTTGCGATTTTATGGGTTTTAAGCTTTTTTGGCACTTTCGCGCATAAAGTAAAACTTGGTTTGTTTTGCACGAAAATTGGCACACAACACTATTTGGTATATATTATTGTGTTGAAGTGGTTAGAATTGAATATAATAGTCATATGCTAGAAATTACGTGTTAAGCTGCGATTTTATGGGGTTTTAAGCTTTCTTGGCACTTTCGCGCATAAAGTAGCTCAAACTTGGTTTGTTTTACATGAAACTTGGCACACAACACTATTTGGTATACATTATTGTGTTGAAGTGGTTAGAATTGAAAATCATAGTCATATGCTAGAAATTACGTGCTAAGTTGCGATTATGGGTTTTTAAGCTTATTTGGCACTAACATATATTTTTTCTTAGTGCTTTCGACAAGCTGATAATACCGTTAATTGCGGCTACTACACTCTCAAATACATGGACGATATCTTACAATCCGTGAAAGAGGCTGGAGTCGAAAACATTGACGTCATAAGTATTTGTTACGTTCTTAAATTATAATATTATATATTTACTATTGGTTAAATCTAATGTTTATGTATCATTTAATTTAATATTATATTATAGGTTTTATACGACACTCCAAGGGAAACACGCCCTTTGAGAGATGGAGAAATGCACCAATTGAAACACAAGATTGCCGCGTATCTTGCTAATTTTTGTTCTTGGTAAATAATGTAATTAGTTTAAATTTAGGTCATTAATTTGTATATGTACATATTATTATATATACGATCGAGAGTTTACAAAGAGATTATTGGTGATAATTGGTGATTATCATTGGATTATTGGATTAATCATTGTTTACATTGTACATTATTGGATTATTTATTAGTATTAAACGAATAAAGCAAAAAAAAATATATATATATATGTGCTGCGGGCCTCCATAAAACCGCAACAGATAGTGCAAAACTATATGCTGCGGTTTTGGGGAGGCCTGCAACATATAGTCTTGCACTATATGCTGCGGTTTTAGGGAGGCCCGCAGCATATGGTTGACTTTTCTGCTGTCATTTTAAACCGCAACATTTACAATAGGCCATCTGCTACTATCACTAAGGCTTGGGGCTAAAACCGCAGCATATTATGGCCAAAAAACCGCAGCAAATGAGGTTTTTTCCACTAGTGAAAGAAAACATTTTAACTATATTTATACAAAATGAGTGGATGTTCCTCAAATGTAACAACCTCAGTCTTAATCACCTTTAATAAAATAATTTTTTTGAAAAAACGTAAGACAAAACTCTTTAATGGGTCTTCATGATTTATTTATATATTAACATAATTATAACTATGTATGTATAGGTCCATAAGTCAATTCCATTTTAATACTAAGGTTTACACAACCCTTACAACTATAACAGCTTATTTAATAAGTTTACGCCATTTTTAGCAAAACCATTTTGTACATTTGGGAACTTATGGACACATAAATAAAATTCTACATAAGATTTTGAAGAAATTCCAAATAATTTTATTCTAGACGTCGGCGAGGTCGTAACGACTGATCAAATGTCTCATTCTGAGCCCGAAAAAGGAAGAAATTGCCAAAAAGAAAGTTGGTCTTTTAAGTTGAGGCAAGAGCTCTCACAGTAGGCATAGGGTTTCACACAGTAATTGGGGTTTATATACGATAAGAACAAAGTGCTGTAAAATCCCTTAAATAGCCTTAGTTATAAGCTTGCGAAGAAACAAAAATCGCACCGAATCAGGTCCATTCAACCGAATTAGCACTTCATTTGACCGAATTGAGGGTCATTCGACCGAATGTACAAAAATTCGCTAATTCCAAAAGGTTTGAGCCCAGCAAGTGAGCAAGTGTGTTCTATTCGACCGAATGAGAAGGGGATTGAATGAGCCGTAATTTGCCCGAATGTTTAGTGATTCGCCCATTCCAAAGCCTTTGATGCAAGGTTTGTGTGTTTCTCTTCCCATTCGAACGAATGGGGCTTTGATTCGATCGAATCTGGCCCTAAATCTTGCTTTGCATCTTCGTTGAAGCATCTAATGATCTGTGAACTTGGCGGGGTTCATGGGAATGACTCAGAATGTGAGTCAAAGCTCCGATACGCGTGACTAATTTTCGGTGATAGTATCTAAGCCTCAAACTCATGCCATTTGACCTTGAAATCTTCGAAAACACCTGAAATGACCACAAAACACCTCACAAAGTAAGATCAAGTGTAATGTGCAAAAATCGACATAAAACCGCAACACTTGACAAATGGGGTTGTAAATGTGCTCTAACATGAGCACATCAGTGCCAGTCAGCTCTCTTATTGATATTACACCATTCATACTAAGAAGAAGATTAATTCTATCATCTCAATATCCTCTAGAAAACATCATTAGTGATCCCACAAAAGGTACTCAAACTCGATCTTCTCTTAAAACTTTATGTGCATTTTTTGCTTTTGTTTCAATTCTAGAACCAAAAGATGTTAAAGACTCCATAAAAGAACCGGAGTGGTTCAATGCTATGCAAAGTGCACTCTATGTGTTCAAAAGAACAAAGTATGGGATCTAGCTGAAAGACGACAACATCATACCATCATTGGAACAAGATGGTTCTTTTGAATTAAGCTAAATGAGGATGGAGAAATCATATCAATACAAAAACACATATGGTTTTTAGACAGAATAAGGCGGTGTGTTTAAAAGCTTTTTTGCATCTAAAAAATTTTTTAGATGCTTTAAAAATCGTCTAAAAATCATGTGTCACAAACCATTTAGACACTTTCTTTTAGATGCTTTTCATTGTAAAAAATAGGTTTCTTTTAGACGCTTTTTTTCATTACAAGACTTTTGCCACCTTACTTTTTTTCTTTACAACACTTTAATGCATCTAAAATAGTTGTGTTTTTTAGACAACGTAAAGCGTCTAAACAAGTTTGTGTTTTAAACATATTAAAGCGTCAAAAGCACTAAAAATCCCAACCATAATAGTTTAGATTTGTGACATCCAAAAGTTTCTAAAAGCCCTTTACCTAGTTGCTTAGTGTTTGCTTGGGTACTTTTCCATCAAAAGGCAATGTACAATTTTTTCACATCAAGCTCATGGCATATAATTTACTCATCAACCAAAAAATATATACTTAAAATAAAAGGTGATTCACAATTAATTCCATATGTATATATATAGCGCAAATTAACATGGACAATATGTTCAAATATCAAAAAATTTATATCCATTGTAACAAATTTAAAAGTGTATACCACATAGTTTGAATTGAGGTTATCTTGACAATATAAGAAGCTCGATAATAATCTGAGAGAGTAATTCAAAAGTTTGATTCTGCATTTCAAGTCTGCTAGATTAAAAGTTAAAACCTGCAAAAAAAATAGGGTTGATAATTACTTTAGTTATAAAAACAAAAGCGACATAAAGAAACAATTTAATATTGATGATCATTAATATACTAAACCCTTTATCATTAAAATTTTACTTTTTTAGAAAAATTGAGAAAAATTTGTAGAAATTTTGGCAGAGTTTCATTTGTAAAATAAACATTCCAAAATTTTCAAAATCACCTGAAAACAATAAAATAGCAAATCCGAACCCAGCCATCAACAAATTCCAACAATTAAAGCATACGACAAACACATCAAACCTCAAAAGGTGGAAATATTCACAAGGTCAAAAATAAACTATTACAACTAAATTACATATAAGCTAAATAAATCCTTTATCTTCTAAATTCACAATGGGTCGGAAATTCTTCTATTTGAGATTAACAAACAATAATAACATTCGATAAATCTTTGTCCTATCAGGTAAGACAAATTTGTCCTACATTAAACATACAAAAACAAGCATTTGATGAAAACACATAAAACACATTATGCTTCAAGTTAAAAAAAAATGTTATACATACATGAACAGTTTTAATGATCCTTTCATTGTAATGATCATCGACATGCTTCCATGTATGTGCTCCAAGTGGACAAAACAATGCATCCTTCGACAAGTCAGAAAGAAAATGAACAAGAACCAACGCTCTTTTTCTCATCGGTTGATCATACTCATTAAAATGAACAATGATCTTTCGTCTAGGTGGTAAGCACCAAACATGCTTAGCAACTAATGTCCTCTCCAGTACCCTCAATTTTGAGGTTTGTTCTCTTTTATCTCTATTTAGTAAACGAAAAATCATCAATAATTAAAACAGATTTCATAGAATGTGTAGATATGACTATTTAAGCATGCTTACCTTCTACTTCAATAACCTCGTCTAAATCCACATCTATGCTCTCAGTCCATTGAACTTTATCCCCTAGCTTCCACACTTTTTCGTTTTAGTAGGAACTTTTATCTCACTTTGCTTTGCACTGGGATCTTCTTTACCTCACACGACTTTTCAACAACATCATCAATTTGTACACCTTCATTTAATACTTGAGTATCAACATGCATTTGTGAACATGTATTTGTGAACGTGGAAGACTTTTTGGAAGGATTAATGGAAGACTTCGCGTTGGTAGATGGATCATTACTCAAATAAAGGTCTTAAAAATACCATTTGAAGACTTTGTGGATGGATTGATGGGAGTTGAAAACTTAAAAAGTTGTTGGATCATTTGTGAGAGCAGAAGACTTGAAAGGAATGGATCTTTTACCAATACCATTTGAGGACTTTTGCAATACCATTTAAGGATGTTTGGTAAAACCATGTGAGGAAATTCTAGAAGGATTAATTATTAGCTTGAGGATTGTACTCGTCTTAGAGGTATTTGATAGATAATTTGTGGGCGTTTTGAAGACTTGAAATTTGAAGACATGGAGCGATTAGGTGGATCATTTGTAGGTGTTGAAGAAACTTTTTTTCTTGGGTTCAAAAAATCCAAACTGAAGACTATGTGAATTGGGTTTGGTTGTCTTTGAAGTTCTACATAGTGGTAAGTTTGCACATGCCTCTTGTTTGATCCGAACATAATTTTCAGCATTAATTTGTAAAGCTTTACTTCGGAAGCTCATAATTTCACAATTACTATAAACCTGCACCAAAGCAACACCAATTAATGCCAAGTAAATGTACTTAGCAACACCAATTAATTCATAAAAATTCATGTATTCTTATTTTACCTCTAAGGATGGAATAAAACGCCAAGTAACGCTGAAATAGAGGCCACTAAAGAAACTTCGGTAGACCTTTCAGAACCCACCAGTTGATTCACCTGCACAAAAGAAGAAAGAATCGTAGTGCAAATGTGAAACTCATAAAGCATCCAATAAATAATTGCAACTGATGTTAAGATATGAAAAATAACTAATATCATAAAAAAATAAAAAAAAATAAAAAAATAAAGAAACCCACATCCACTATTAACAAAAAAGCTCAAAAAAACTACATCACTCCATTCAGATTAGTCACTATCATATCCAAGGTCAAACAAGTCCCTAGGCCTAATTTCATCTACATAACTCCAACCCTTTTTTGATTTATCATTTACATAAAAAACTTGTTTTCCTTCACTTGAAATAATAAATGGCTAATTTGTTAACAAACGACCCTTGTGAATTAACTTTGAAAAGTTCAATCTAGGCTAGTACCACTATTTTCTACCCGGTTCACCAAATCTACCTAATCACAACGATAAACCATAGCTTTAAATGATCCATGGTAAGAAATTTCAAGTATATCTGTTAATCTTCCATTATAGGTATTTACATCGGCTTCCATAATCACTCTACTATTTTATGTTTTGTGATTTCTTTCACTAGAGAATGTATTGAACTTGAAACCACTGATCACATGACCCTTCATTCTATTAGTATATGAGCTTGGAACACAAGCCAATGCAATCAACATTCTTCCTTCGGGACTAGATTCATCAATGTTTGGTACCTATGTGTTAAACAATTGGTTGACAAGATTAGAGTTCATATAACAATAATCATATATATTTAATTGATAAAACATGTAAAATGGTAACCTGCAATTTGAACCAATTTGGAAATTCTTCAAAATTCAATTTATTCACCAAGTCATTAGTAATACTAATTATGGGGTTTTTTCTCTGCTTTTGATATAAGAATTTTCTGTAATAAAACTATAATCATCTATATGCTATAAATTTCAAGAAATTGTAAACATATTCAATAACATTATTCATAGGTTAAGTATTTACTCTTCGAATGGATGAAGGAATTCTTGAAATTGAGTTAGCGCATAAAGATGTATTTGCATCTTACTTTTGTGAGTTAAATCAATAGCTTTCACCTCCCCAATTGGACGACCACATGAATTGAATAAATAACTTGACAAATTTAAACCATCATCATCATTGCGGCGTTGTCGATTGCAAAAGGTAATAGTTTCCTCAAGAATATAGCCTTCGGCAATAGAACCCTCTGGTTAAGCTTTATTTCTCACATATGTTTTAAGATGGGATAGGTACCTATTGAAAATTAACTTAACAAGTAAATATATAAATTGAATAATTAATAAGTGAAAAATAAGGGTGCAAAATTTAAGAATGCAAACCTATCAATTGGATACATCCATCTGTAGTGAACTGGTGCTCCTAACTTTACCTCCTTCACGAGATGAATTAACAAATGAACGCTAATAGTAAAAAGAGTGGAAGAAAGTCAATCTCCATTTGCCACAAAACTTGAACTATCTTGGATTGTAAAGCATCAAGGTGATCTGGATTGATATCTTAGGCACATAAAGACTTAAAAATGAAGAGAGACCATCGATATGATCAACCACTGTTAAAGCTTGTGATGCTTTCAACGCTATTGGGAGAATATCTTGCATCAAAATGTGGTTGTCATGGCTCTTCAGATTAATCAGTCTTTTATTTTTCATGCTCACACATCAGGAAATATTCGACCCATATCCATCTGGAAATTTGAGTTCTACCAATACATGTAAAAATGCAACGTTATCCTCTACTGACATGCAATATAGGACTATAGACATGTCGATGACTTCACCTTCATCATTACGTTCAAGCCAAAAGTGTGGTTTCACATTCTTATTCTCAACATATAAGCAGCAAATTCATCATCTATAGATTTTCCATTTCATTCATCAAAGTTCCAAGTACATTATCACACACATTTTTTTTCTATATGCATAACATCTAAATTATGACGAAGAGTATTATGCTCCCATTAAGGAAGATCGAAAAATATGCTCAACTTAGTCCAAAGAATATCAACATCATTGACATCAATATCACCCATGGATCGTCGATTCCGTTTTATTGTTGAATTTTTTATTTTTCCATGTTTATGCTTTAAATTTAGTTGCTCTCTTAAGACATCTGAACCATTTAAAAGTGAAAGGCATTTCCATGTTCCTCACTCTCATCAAACAAATTCGCTTGAAATCTCAATGGATGATCTCCAGGTAACCATTTATGATGTCCCATATAACATATCCTATTCCCTATCTGTATTGATGAAGTTGATAATTACAATCTGAGCAAGCTTTATAACCCTTTGTACTCCATGCTGATAATATGGCATATGCTGAAAAGTCATTAATTGTCCACATTAAAGCTGCTTGAAGTTTAAATTTTTCAACAGTGTGAGAATCAAATGGCTTATCAGCTTTTCATAACAATTCAACTCATGTATCAAAGGAGACATTTAAATATCAATGTCATTCCCTAGTCCTATCTTCCTCGAAATGATAATTGAAAGAATAAAAAAAGATGGCTTCATACAATACCATGGAGGCAAATTATAAGGAATCAAAATTATAGGCCATGTACTATATGTCATGTTCATGAAATGATAAGGATTGAACCCATCACTAGCAAGACCAAGCCTAACACTACAAGCATCATTGGAAAAATCCGAGTATAAGGCATAAAAATTCTTCCGTGCTAGCGCATATGCTGGATGTCTAAGATTTCCATCATTAATTCAACATTCATCGTGCCACCTTCTGTTTTTTGAAATCTTAGATGACATATACATCCTTTTACTGAAACTTTTACCCTTCTCATTTTAACTCTTACATCTTGAAGTGGAACATCTAGGGCAACAATCTTTCTCCACTATCTCACCCTAATATAATATGCAATTTTTGGGACAAACATGGATCTTTTCATACCCTAAATCCAAATCCATGATCAACTTCTTTACTTGATACTACGAGGAAGAAAATTTTTTTATTTGAGGAAATGCATCAAGTAAAAAGATTGATCAACATTGAGAAGGATTTATCGGGCCATTTAAACATGCACTTAATATGAAAAAGATGCAATATAAATGATAACTTTGAAAAGGAAGTGCAACCTTCAAAAGAAGAGTCAACATTGGGCTCTTGAGAAAGATCTTCATCAAAATCAAATTGAACATAAGACTCATCAGTTGTTTCACTGGCTCTACTATCATCGTCAATTCGCTAACCAACTCAGGAACACTTGAAATATTTACCCCTAAAGCATCTCAAAGTAACCCCGATATATCATCCTAACCTATGACTTCTGAATCATTAGAAAGTTTAAAAGGAATCCCTATTTGATTGCAAACATTTTCAGCAACACTTAGAGGTCCATGAAAAATCCACTCCTTGTATTCCTTATAAAAGCCTTTAAACAAAATGTGTCTTTCAACATCTTCTAATGGAAGGAGTTTCTTTTTATCAACTTGACACTTATTACATGAGCATATAATCTTTCCATATTGTAACCCTTTCTTTGCAAATTCTATAACGTCATAAATTTCTTTAATATAAGCTTCAGTGTTTCTTGCTTTACCTATCCAACTCTTATCTATTTGTTGAGACATCCTTGTAGAAATACAAAGAGATGGTCGAATGCAACAAGAGGGGGGGGGGGGGGGGGGGGGGGGGGGGGGGGTTGAATTGTTGTGTATCAAGTTTAAGATTTTTAACCCTAATTTTTGCGAAATTATAATAAGAAAATAAAACTTAAACATAAAATGAAAAAGATAAAAGGAGACAACGGTTTTACGTGGAAACCTTCTTGGCCTAATAAGAGGGAAAAACCACGACCCCCCGGGATTTCAAAAATCCTCTTAGTATGTTTTAGGCAATCAATTACAATTACATAAAACAATTTGCTTCACTCGAAGCTTCTCTACTCTAGGCCTACTTCTCTTTTTCTTCTTTTTCTCCTTCTCTTTCTCTTCTATTTCTCACGCTTCACTTGAAGCTTCTCTATTCCCCTAGACTTCCCTTAAGTCTAGTTACAACAAAACACTCAAATACCCTTACAAGGCCTTATTCTTAGAAAGGATAAAAATTAAATAGTTGCATAAGAAAAATATAATAAGTTAATTTGCTTTTGAATATATAAGATATTTTTCTTATTTTGATCTCACCTTTTTAGGACACTCTTGGATATATTTTGGTTCAATCAAGGAGTACTTCTGTTTATAAAGCAAGATACCGTAGCATAATGAGTAAGATAACCTCCAATTATTCCTTGTTCCTAAAATAAAGGAGAGGTTACTTAGAATACTTGAATATGCTGCCACGGTTACTATACTCTAAAAATAGAGTTGCGGTTCCATCATACTAATATTAGTATAGGAGCCAATATTGAGATCCTTATTAAGTGGAGAGTTTTTCTAAACAAAGAATAAGTCTTAGGTTATTTTTAGAAGACTAAACATAGTTTTGCCAACCAACTTATTAAAACAAATAAGCAACTAATTTAACTTTCAGCCGTTACATCAACTTTAAAACTGAAAGTAAATTATTTGCAGTTTCCAGCCGATGTCTTCTCCAGACTTGCAACATAGGAACAGTGTACTGTCTCCATCTACAACTTCCGTCATATTGTCAACTTTGGGAATAGTAGACCCCCTGTCTAGTTTTGACTTCCTAAGCAATCATCTAACTTCTTGGATATTTATGATACGTACAACTTCCACGAACCAAGTCATAGGCTTCATCAACGATTTTAACAAAATCGGATATTTACCTACAAGACAATCTCTAAAAATGTTTGTTTATTTAAAAGTGAAGTCATCATCAAAACCTAAGAGGCCAAAAAATTCCCCCTTTTTGATGAAGACAAACTTGTAAACAAACTTAAGTAAAATAGAGTAAAACAAAATTCTTAGAGCATACTAGAGATTAAAGCAACTCTAAATAACTTAGTAAATCAACTCGTTACAATATAATTTACCAAGCATTCATAGTAAGACAGTTTACTCCATATAGTATATAAAAACATAATATCAAATATATATGTTTTTAAATAATTTCCAAAAATAGTTAAGTTAACACAAATCATCAAGTATTTAAAATGTAACAACTTTGAATACGAATTCAGAACAATTGATCAAGGTATTCATAAACTCAAACACAAACAACACAGAGTTTAAACCTAGCATAAACATGATTAGTACATGATTAGAATAACAATCATTATAATCAGAGTTTTATAGCTTAAGCTCACATTAACTTCCATTATTAGAGCAATATAAATCAATCAAGATATGGAGACTGTGTATTCACAGCTTCTCTTAAGTTTGTGCATATCTTCCCCCTTTTGTCATCAATCAAAAAGAATTGGGATAGTCAAACCATAGCGCAAACCATATAGATTTTGCCTTTGAAGAAAATCAGAAACAGTAAATGAAAGCAAGCACCATGAAAAGCAAACCAAATATGCACATAGTTAACATCACAGACCAATATAAAATAAAGAAATTGTGGCAGCTGTTTTAACAAAAGAAATACAACTTTGTACCCCAGATGGTACAAAAAGAAAAATTGTTTTATAATTTTGACTGATAGATAGTAGGGCCAACAAATCATTAAATAGTGTAGGAAGAGGAATCAGGGAGCAGTCTCATCTTCATCTATGAACTCAGTCTGCACTTCAACTGTGTCCAGCTTGGCACCAAGACGGTTCTCCATCTGGATGAGCTGATCAGCAATTGAGGCAAGTGAGACACAAGTTTCGTCTTGAAAAGCAAGAAATTGAGACTGGAGGTCATTGAGCTTAGATAGGATGGAGTTTAGAGAAGCTGCAGGAACAGAATTAAAGTTAACACAGCCTATACCTGATGAAGTGTGTGATTAAAAAGGTGGTGGTGTAAACTGTATAGGTGATGGTGGTGGTGATGGAATTTGCTGTGATGGTGGTGTGGCTGGCTTGGGAGAGGGAGGTGCATTTGTTGTAGGCTCAGGGATGTTGTGAGAGGTGATGTCATCATCCATAACAACCTTACATTTAGAAGCCAACCTCCTACTTTTCCTCTGTATTAAATCAGGCTTCTTCCTCATAGCTATCACAATCTCCTCATCACTTGAGTCACTACCTAGAATGTGATAATCATCATCCTCCAAAGCTTCTCCTTTTTCTTCTGATTCCCCCTTACTTGTTGCTTCTCCCTGTTCCCAAGTTTCTGCTGTTTCAGTGGTTGCAGTGGGAACAGGCTCCTGCTCCTTTTCCTCTTTAACTAATTTTT
This sequence comes from Amaranthus tricolor, assembly GCF_026212465.1. NCBI lineage: Eukaryota > Viridiplantae > Streptophyta > Magnoliopsida > Caryophyllales > Amaranthaceae > Amaranthus > Amaranthus tricolor. The sequence continues at coordinate 18,002,112 of NC_080061.1, forward strand.
CCCAAACTTCCTCAACCTTCTCCTCTTCTGAATCAACATCAACAACCTCTTCCATGGCATGAACCAGTATCCCTTCATCATTTAATTTTAGGTGCAGGTTGTGTAAGCATTTAGCACCTATTTTTGTATTAGGACCCATAGGGAACTGTAAGCCGTCCAGAGGTAGACCAAATTTCCTGAAGATCCATGTCATTAACCCTCCATATCCAACAAAACTTCCTTTTTCAATGCAGTCCGATAGATGAGAAATCATCAAGGAAGGAAAATTTATTTTAATGTGATTAGCCATGCAATAAATCAAAGTGGCATCACGTAGAATAACTTCACTACATTTGGAATTTCGTGGCAAAATGAATCTACGTGCAATATTGTACAACAATTTGTGCAAAGGAGACAAGATGTTGTGGCTAATCTTTCCTTTCTTTTGATCAATTCCAAAAAATTTTAGAACAGTCTTTTCATTAATTCCAAAAAACACAATTTTTGAACCAACATGATAGGTATCAAAACCAACAGCAGGAACATTGAACCATTCCCCCAACATCAAACTATTAAATTCTATTTTTATTTCCTGAACAGTGCTTGAGCATACCCCACCATCAATAGAAAAGTTTAAAATAAATTCACGCATTAGGTTAGGGAATATTGGGTTGCAACAGAAATCAGACATTAATGTTTCCCAATTTTGATTTTGTAAAATTGCGTGAAGTTGTGGGAAAGGAGTAGAATCATACAGTACTTGTCTAAGCCAAACCCTACAGACATTTCCTTAGAAACTTCTTCAGCACTGTTAGGATCAGTAAGCTTTGAACGTTTGGCTGTTCTGGACGATGAACCACCTTTTGGTGTGGTGATCTGGCGTTTGTTTCCTGCATGCACTGTGGAGGGTGTTGGGGTTTCATTTTTGGTTTCAGTAGATGAGGATGGTGGAGCATCAATCTGTGGTGAAGGATGAACCACATTAAGAGGTTGCGGTTGAGAAATTTTACAGGATTATGGTGTTTTCTTGTTCATTTTCTTGCTGGAGTTTGAGGTTTTTGGTGTCTTCATTGTGATTTTGAAAGTGTGTTGAGAGAAGGAAGGTAATCAGTGACGTTTGCTGAGGGAAATGGGTAGGCGTAAGAGTTGTGACGTGAGGAAGGGGTTAATATATGGGTGAAGGGACGGTTAACTTAAAGGTTCAACTCTTTATTGCATTAATCATTTCATGTGAAATCAAATGGTTAATGAAGAGTTGGAGGTTGAATTCATGGAATGAGTAAATAAATTCAATACACATTATTTAATTAATTTGAGTTGACCATTTATAAAAAATTTGAAAATTATAAATATGTATTAATTCTAGCGGTCTAGAGGTGGTCACAATATTCTTTGATTTAAAAGATGACCTTGTTTGTTTTTCTTTAGCACAAGGATCACAAATTTCATCCTTTAGAAATTTTATAGCTGGTAGTCCTATTACTAGGTCTTTTGATCTTAATGTGTTAATCAATGTATAGCTAGCATGACCTAGACGCTTATGCCAAAGAAGTGGGTCGTCTTCAATAACACTTAAACATGTTAGGCTGGTTTTGGGAACAATGTTTAGGTCCACAACATAAGTGTTCCCTTTTCTGATTCCCTCGAGCACAGTGTCTCCTGTGTCGTTCCTAGAAATTATGCATCATTCAAAAGTAAACTTAACAGAGTTACCTTTATCACAAAATTGAGAAATACTTAGTAGATTGTATTTTAAATTCTCGACTAAAAATACATTGTCAATGGCATGGGAACTTGACTTTCCTACTTTTCCTTTAGCTATTATTTCGCCTTTCTAATTGTCACCGAAGGTTACTGTTCCCCCATCGTAAGTTTCCAGTGAGAGAAATCTTGATTTATCGCCTGTCATGTGTTTGGAACACCCACTGTCCAGATACCATGAGTTGTTCCCCCTCACTGGAACCTGCAAAACAAACTAATGGTTAAGATCAGGAACCCAGTTATCCTTGGGTTCCCTGTCGATTATACATGAATCCTTTTTTTTAATCCATATGCGTTCGACATAGGTTTTATTTGCTTTGTTATACTGTTCCCTTTTTGTACACTGAGATTTCAGGTGTCCACTTTTTCCACAAAAGGAACAGATTTTACTATTGGGGAGATCTACATAGACCTTTTTCTTTTTATTATTCTTAACATAACCTAGGCCTTCTTTACTCTTTGTTTTAGCATCTAGAATCCATTTGGGAACTTCATTGATTTTCCCTTTTTCTCTTAAATTTAATTTATCTTTCAGTTTTTCATTCTCTATTTCACAGGATTCTAAGTTTAATTTCATCTTTTGAAATTCAGTGCTAAACACGTGAGAGGATATATCATTTACGTCCCTTTTTAATCCTAGCAATTTATATTGATTTATTTCAACATTAAGAATAATAAAGCTTCATTTTTTCCAATGTTTCTTTTAAAATAATATTCTGATCTAGCAAATTAAAAATTCTACTTTGCACATCGATCTTGAAGGAATTTAGGTAGGAGACGTGATCTTTACTTGAGTTAAGGTCTTTTTCAATTTGGAGACATTTAGTATTCTGTTCATCTAATTTCTCTTGTGTCTCCAAGAGCAACTTAATTAATTTATACTTGTTGAATTTAAATAGGTGTTTAGGAAATGAACTAGAAGACATTACCTCCTTTTCCTTAGACTCTTCATCCTTGCTGTGATGAGATACCATGAGACACAGATTTGCAGTTTCTTCTTCTACTGGAACTTCTGTTTCAGCTTCGCTTTCGGTATCACCCCATGCTGCAATCATGGCTTTGCGAAAGTCCGTTTTGAAGTTTCCTTTCTTAGGTTGTCTTCCAGTTTTTCTTGCCATTCCCTTGCCTTTATCATTCTTTCATTGAGGGCAATCCTTGATGAAGTGGTCGGTACTTCCACATTTGTGGCATTCAAAACTTGTCTTCATGTTAGCAGTTCCTCTTTCTTTATTATTTCTTCGATTTCCATATCTGATGTTCCTGAAGAACTTTTTGAATTTTCGTGTTAGCATAGCAGCTTCCTCTTCATCAGTTTCTGATTCTTCATAATCATTTGCTGCCAGAGCCAGGCCTTTATTTCGGGAACTGTCTGCTGTTCCCAAATGCAATTCGTGTGTCATGAGCGAACCAACCAGCTCTTCCAGATTAAACTTAGTGAAATCTTTAGACTCCTGCATGGCTGTAACCTTGGCTCTCCAGCGCTCATCTTGAGGAAGACTCCTAAGTATATTTTCCTGACTTGTTCATCAACGAGAATAATCTTACCAAGAGAAACAAGTTCGTTTGTTATATTTGTGAACCTGGTGAACATCTCTTGGATGTTTTCCCTAGGTTCTATGACGAACCTTTCATATTTGGACATCAGCAAGTCTATCTTGGAGCGTTTCACTTCACTTGTTCCTTCATGGGTAACTTCCAGCAGGTCCCAAATCTGCTTGACAGTTTTACAATCCATAATTCGATTATGTTCATTTGGTCTAAGACCACAGTCAAGTAATTTATAGCAAGAGCGTTCATCTCCATCTTTTGAAAATCTTCTTTCTCGTATTCAATGATTGGTTTAGGAATAGTTTCGTTATTGGAGTTGATGGTCGTCACCTCAAAGTCTCCAATTTCAATAACTCTCCAAACTTGATAATTTTCGGCCTTAATGAAGATTTCCATCCTATTTTTCCAGTAAGTATAGAATTTTCCATCAAACATGGGTGGCCTTTGTGTGGAGTACCCCTCTTCCATGCGTTCGTTCATCTTCAACATCTCTTTCGGGAACAAGATACTACTCTCAGGGTTTCCTGATCAAATGAAGAATAGGGCTCTGATACCAATTGTAGAAATACAAAGAGATGGTCGAATGCAACAAGAGGGAGGGTGAATTGTTGTGTATCAAGTTTAAGATTTTTAACCCTAATTTTTGCGGAATTATAATAAGAAAATAAAACTTAAAATTAAAATGAAAAAAGATAAAAGGAGACAACGGTTTTACATAGAAACCTTCTTGGCCTAATAAGAAGGAAAAACCACGACCCCCCGGGATTTCAAAAATTCTCTTACTATGTTTTAGGCTATCAATTACAATTACATAAAACAATTTCATTAATATAAGCTTCAGTGTTTCTTGCTTTATCTATCCAACTCTTATCTATTTGTTGAGACATCCTAATAATAACAAGAACTATATACAGTTAATATTATGCAAACAAATTCCATTACACATATTAAGTCACGCAGTACATTTACCAGAAAAACCAAGGAGATTAGTAAATTTTTGAGGTAACAATACCATGTGTAATTGCAATATTAAACTATATTCGACAATATAAGAATAATGAAAACATTGTTACCAAAATCACTGATATCACTCGACCCATATAGATTAAATTCATCAATGTTACCAAACTTACCAATCATTTAAAACAATAGTACAAATCATCAAGGCACAATATCCCAAATAATGAAAAAGGGCACTAACTACATCAAAGCTTAAATGTATACTAGTTTTTCAAATCTCCAACACAACTAAAATTACAAAAATCAATATCAATCTCAAGAACAAAAATACAATGACAGATTGACATGAACAAAAATCCAACACAAAAACATTAAAACTCTTTCTTTTTAATTAAATTAAACAACTCACAATAGTCACAAAAAATCTTATTTGTTAGCATTAACCCCTATTTAGCTTAGCTTAGATTAAGAAATTGATGAATTGTACCTGATTTTGGTAGTTGTAGATGATGAATTGCTGAAGTAGAGTAGCCCAATTATGCGTCAAGAACAATAAAAACAGAGTTGTTTATAGATGATCCTACATGAGTAATTGCAGATAACGAATTAAGCAAATTGTATTGATCGAGCAGTGGAGGTAATTCACTTTATGTACAGATGACGAAATAAAATCAGATGAAATACTTTATTTACAAATGACGAAATAAAGAGAATAACCTGATTCTGATTCTGTAAAAACAATCTGAATTTTACAAACTATAAAATTAGCGCTGTTAGGACATGTGGATTTGTACAAACTATTGTCGTAATATCAACAATTGATTACTATAAAACCAAAGCAAATTGTAATTAACAAATGATGAAATAAAGCGAATAACCTGATTTTGTCGATGATGAATTAAGAAACTCTCCTCGTTTTTACTTGAAGGCGGCGTGAAATATTAGATGAAAAATATCATATAAAATAAAACAGTTTCATTATCATCATACCCAGTGTATTCCGCTCATAGACAACTATGCTCAGAATTTGGGGAGTCAAGAGAGACGGCAGCTCATACCCATATAGAAGAGTGCGGTCAAAGAGTCCCTCGGCTCAAGAAGGGTCTTCAAAGTAAGGGGAACCTGCAACTATCCGAAAGCCTGCAACTTACACCCACGTTAACTATGAATAGTAAACAACTAACTAAATATACACAAAACAGAATACGCACAAATAACTAAAAATACGATAATAATGAGAGAGTTAGTAAAGAACGATAAGTAGAGGCAAAGAACAGTCAAACGGTGGTTAAGAGGGACAAGTCTAGTAATCTAAAACGTGGATAAGACGCCGTCAACTAGCCCTATCCCTGGTCAGGTCCTTAAAGAGGTGAAGTTCGTGCAGGTTACTTTTAATCTGCTCCTCCCACGTTCTCCTAGGCCTTCCTCGGCTTCTCTTGTCCTCCACTATGATGCATTCGATCCTTCTAACTGGGGCATCATGGTTCTTTCTCTGCACATGCCTAAATCATCTCAACCTGTTTTCCCGCATCTTTGCAGAGAGAGGTGCAACTCCTAGCTTCTCCCTGAACTCCTGGTTTCTTATCCTATCCATTATAGTTTTACCACACATCCACCTCAACATACGCATTTCTGTTACTTCCATCCTCTGTTCGAAAACCTTTTTTACGGGCCAACACTCTGTCCCGTACAACAAAGCCGGCGTAATTGTAACGCGGTAAAATTTACCCTTTAGTCTACTAGGGAATTTTTATCACAAAGTACCCCGGTTTTTTATTTTGTAATTTTTAATTGCTTGCAAATCAATTTGAGGGCGTAAAGGCAGCATGCAGATGACGATTTAAGAAGGCGTGAATTATCACTTGAAGAACAAGTGGGTTTCGTGCAGATCAAGAACAAGCAATTTCTTAATTGGGTTATTTGGTTTTGAAGGTGTGATGAAGAATAGATGAAGAACAGATTAAAAAATCCCGCTTGATGAAGAATATTCCAGACAGTTTGTAGATGTAGGCGTGAAAGTGATGAAGAACAAACTGTACCCGCTTGAATTTTGAGAGTACTTTTATTTTAATTTTTAATTTCTTAAAATATGTTGCTTTAATTTCAAACAATCTCGTTTTACTTTTCTAATTTTGCATAGCAAGTTTTTTCTCATGAATTTTAATTTCCTCATTTTAAAACTAGGCTTTTTGACGCTTAATAAGTTTATTTTATTAAATATTATATGCATCTAAAAAAAGTGTCTAACGGCTCCATATTTTTTTAACACTTTTTATTGCATCTAAAAAGACGGTCTAAAAGCTCCATGTGTTTAGTTGTAGTAATAAGGAACAAAACAAAGTTAGTAGCTCAGGGCTATAATCAAGAAGAAGGTATTGATTATGATGAAACTTTTGCGCCCGTAGTGATTAGAATCTATTTGAATCATGCTTGCTTTTGCTTCTTACATGAACATAAAATTATACCAAATGGATGTTAAATGTGCATTTTTTAATAGCTATTTACAAGAAGTCTATGTTAAACAACAACATGGTTTTGAAAATGCTAATCTGCCTAATCATGTATATAAACTAAACAAAGCATTATAAGGTTTGAAACAAGCTCCAAAGGCTTGGTATCATAGATTTAGTTCACATGTACTTGAGAATAATTTTCAAAGAGGTAAAAATTAATAAACACATTTTATTAAAACTAAACGTAAATATATTCTTGTTGTTCTAGTATATGTTGATGATATCTTGTTTGAAGCTACTAATAATTCTTTATGCAAGGAATTTTCTAAGATTATGTGCAAAGATTTTGAAATGAGCATGATGAGAGACATGACAATCATTCATGGACTTCAAACAAAGCAAAAGAAGAATGGAATATTTATTTATCAAAGTGTATTAGAGATCTTTTAAAGAAGTACAATATGAACCAATGCAAAAGTGTTAATACTCCTATGAGTGCAACGATCAACCTAGATGAAGATCTAAATGGTAAGAATGTTGATCAAACATCTTATAGAGGTATAATAGGTTCGTTATTGTATTTAATAGCTAGTCTTTCAGATATTATGTTTAGTATTCGCTTATGTACTCGTTTTCAGTTAACCCAAAAGAACTCATTTAACGGTAGTTAAAAGAATCTTTAGATATTTACATGGGACTAAAGACTTTGGTCTATCGTACCCTAGTAGGGGCGAATTTTCTTTGGATGGTTCTTCAGATGCGAATTATGCTGGATATAAAGTGGATAGGAAGATTACATCAAGATTGTGTCAACTCTTGGGATCATCTTTGATCTCGTGGAATTCAATGAAGCAAAATTCAGTAGCCGTGTCAACTACCGAAGCTGAATATATTGCAGATGGTACGTGTTGCTCTCTAATATTGTGGATTGTACTACAACTTTGAGATCTTGGATTCAATCTTAAAGGCACACCAATTAAGTGTGACAACACTAGTGCAATTTGCATAACTAAGAATTTGGTTTAATATTCATGTAGAAAAAATATTTAGATACGCCATCATTTCATACGTGATCATGTGGAGAAAGGTCATGTATAGCTTTATCTTATAATGCTACGGAAAATCAACTAGCAGATATTTTTACAATGCCTTTAAGTCCAGATCGTTTTGCATATATACGTATGGAACTTGTTATGTCAAATGAAGTTCCATGATGTTAGGGAGAGCGATTAGATATTATACATGTGTTTAAGGGGATTAATTTAGGTCATTACTCTAATATAATTTACGTCAATATTTTACATGAAAGATTTGTGTAACTAAACTACATGTAATGTTTGCATGACTATGTGTGTTAATTGTGACGGCTTAAAATGTATTTGGGAATTGAAAATTTTAATTTCAATATCTTGGTATAATATTTCAACATATAAGAATGGGGTTAAATTATTATGTGCCTTCAATTAGTAAACGATACTTGATAATCTTGGCTAAATACTTTATCGTTCTAAATACTTTCTCAGATACCGTCTAAACGTTTACAGGAAATATTTTGTATGAATTATGTTTCGCATTAAAAGTTTACTTGAACATATTTATGCATGTCAACATTTTATTAACCTTATATTAGATTTTGATGAAAGTCAACAAGGGGGAGAAATTATGATGTTGCAATTTAACTAAACATACATACATATAGTGTTTATGATGCATGATGTATATGATATCTTGATAATACCTATGTCGTCTGGTTATTCTTGATGTATATCGTGAATCACATACATACTACTAGGCATGGCCACGGTCCGGGTTGGTCCGGTTCCGTTCCGGTTCCACCCGGTTCCGGTTCCATTTGGAACCTGTCGCGATCGGTTCCGGTTCCGGGCGGTTCCAAACGGTTTCTTGGCGGTTCAAGAGGCGGTTCCGGCGGTTCCAACTCACGGGACGGGCGGGTCGGACCATCGGTTCCATTTTTATTTTTTCTTTAAATATTTATATAATAAAAAAATACTATAATATTGCGGAGTGTACCTTTGATGATTACTTGATTATTAGCGAAATTCATTGCTTGTCAAGTTGTCATCGTTAATAAAATATATACTAAAAAGAATGAAAAAAATAAATTAATAAAAAACGAATCAATGATAATGTCGATAAAGATGATTAATAAAAAAAGAGGGAGAAAATGGACTTGAACCTAGTACCCAAAGGAATACTAAGCTGCCTACGTATCCCGAAGGAATCAAAGCCCACGTAGTTCTTTGTCATACCTTTTATTTATAGTTGTTGAATGTTGATTTATCGTTGTCCGATTGATCCTATTCGTCTTCGTCATCATCATCTGGTTGGTTAGATGCTTCCGCTGACTCTCCTCCTGACGATGATGCAGATGTATCCATCATCATCCATGGATCATCATCGTCGTCTTGATCATCATCATTCCTTAGTCCTTGTGTTCGAATCTCCGCTTGATCCCAATCTTTCTTGCAAACATATATTTGAATACTATGTGGAGCAAGACGAGATCTCTTTTCGTCCAAAACTCTTCTACCTGCACTAAAAGCAGACTCCGACGCAATTGTTCACGCAGGAATTGCAAGGATATCCTTTGCAATTCTCGATAAAATGGGAAATTTTACAGATTTTTCTTTCCACCACTCTAAAATATTATAGCTACCTTGGTCTATTTCAAAGTGGTGTTTAAGATAACTATCTAATTCTAAATATAAGGTGGAGGGTGAAGAAGAAGATGATCCTACAAAACTATCATCTTGACTCATTATATTAGCTATTACCGAATTATAATAAGAGGGACGTGCCGAAATGCTAGCACGCCTAGACGTATCGCGTTTTAGGTTATATACACTAGCGTAATAATCATAGAGTTCTGCTAAATATTTTTTACATGTTCCAACATAATTATGTACATCAGTAGGCGGGCGATCTAACAATTGGTAGTAAAATCCTATTACTTTAGTAAGGACTTCAGTTTTAAAACATGGGTCTAAAATGGTTGCAATTCCATAAATATAAGGAAAATCGGTAAAATATGTCTTCCATTTTTCCATCATATCTGCAAGAATCGGCTTCAAATATGGGTTAGTATCATCATACGTATGTTTAAGGAGATGATAAAAAATAGTAATACACTCACTTATTACTAAGTGAACGTTCGGTTCATAAACATATGAAAAAATCTTAGTTGCGTGGTCATACGCTTCTAATATATTATGTACACCTATAGCTAATTCCCAAGTGTCATCAGCTATATAGCTATCTTTACACTCACTATACAGTTGTGTTATAACTGGACGATAAGCAATTGCCTTTCTTAATAAATCGTTGGTTGAGCCCCAACGTGTAGGAGTATCTAATGACCAATACACTTTTTTTAGTTGATATTGGTCACATAATTATTTATATCGTCTCTTTATCTTTCCAATCCTAAGCCACTTCACTATATCTCTAGCTAATTGGTTCTAATAAATCGCTTAATTGTTTTATACCTGCTTGGCAAGATAAGTTAACTATATGCGCACAACAACGTATGTGTAATAAGCTACCCCCAAGGGTAAAACTAAAAGCAGGTTCGTTATACAAAAGTTCTATACATTTAATGTTAGCGGTTGCATTATCAGTAGAACAACAAAATATCTTATCTAATAAGTTCCATTTTCTACATATCTCTACTAATCTATATTTTATGTTTTCACCGGTATGTCTTTCTGGCATTGTCTCAAAAGCAATTATTCTTTTTTGAATAATCCAATTTTGATCTATCCAATGTGCTGTTACACACATATAAGATTCTAAATGTGGGGGAGCAGACCAAATGTCATTTGTTATGCTAACCCTACCATTAAAAAATTTAAACATTTCAACTAATTCATAGCGCATTGATTCATATAATTTAATTGTGCATCTTTTAAGAGTGCTCCTAGGGATTGCTCTATATTGTCGTTACAAAGTTTTTCTAGCAAAACGCTCCTGTGCCCTACTTTCACCGTGGTTAAAAGGCAATTCATCACAAATTACATACTTAGAAAATTCATCAATCATATCATTACGATTATATCTAAAAGGCATACCTGTGCTGGGAATGTCCCACTGTGTCTGTCGGCTTCCACTTGTAGTCCCGCTGCCGCTTGCTGCATGAGTTTCTTTTCTGATTCCATGCTTCTTTGCCAAATGTTTGTTAAAAGATTCCTTACCACCACCAAACACGTATTCACAAAACACAATAAATAAATTTTTATAAAATATGAATGTATAATGTATGTATAAAAAACTTAAAAAGTATTTACCTCTGGCGAAACTTTATGAAACTAAGGGCTTTACTCCTTGACTTTCACAAATTTGACAAGTGCATAAGAAAATATCTGGATTGTCGGTTGGTTCTTTTGTGAAATACGACCACACATGTGAAACAGCTCTACCACTAGGAGGTGGCATTGCCGGAAAAGATTGTCTTACTGGTTCATCTTCATCTAAATAAATAATTTAAAATTATAAAACTATAATTAAATAAATAAATAATTTAAAATTTAATTAATTTGAAGAATAAAAATATAAAACTAACCGATAGTTTGGAAATTGACTCGTTTACCACGAGCTTGTCTTTGTTGTTGTTCTTGTAGTTGTTCTTCATGTGATCTTATTGATAACTGTCGAGATACATGTATCCCAATAGGGGTCGTTGGTTCCTCTTCTTGTTCTTCTTCTTCATCAATTTGTATTTCTCTTTCCACTTCTTCTGCATAATTATGTAATTCTGGGTCGTACCCTTCTGGATAATTTGGCTCATAATTATAATTACTAATCGAAGGTGTTGTTGATACCGACGGAGTAGAAGTGGCCTTTCTTTTGGAGGAGCTGGAACCTCCCAATGATTTTGCCACTTTAGTAACTTTTTTTGAGTCTTTTTTCAAAAATGAAGACATGATTGATAATATTGAAATAATAATAGAATTAAGAAATAAATAAATAATTAATAGACTAATTATGTAATTAACTAAATTAAGAAATAATTAAAAGACTAATTATGTAATTAAGAGAATAATTGCATAATTAAAGAATTAAGTAGAGAGAGTAGGAGAAGAGATGAGTTGTGAATGAAAATGATTGAAAGTGATGAGTATTTATAGGAAAAATGACAACGACTATATAACGGCTACTTTTCACGGTTCCGGTTCCATGCAACCGTTGGGCCGGTTCACCCGGACCGGTCCCGGTTTTGGTTCCGGTTCCGGTTCCATGGAACCGTTGGACCGGTTCAACCGGACCGGTTCCGTGGAACCGTTGGACCGGTTCCGGTTCCAAACCGCGGTTTTTAGATCCGGTTCATGAAGTTTTTCTCGGCGGTTTCACGGTTCCGGCAACTTTTTTTCCGGCGGTTTCACGGTTCCGCGGTTCGGGGCAGTTCGGAACCTGTCGCAAACGGTTCCGGTTCCGGATCCGGTTCCAAGCGGTTCGGGACCGGTTCGGTTCCGGGTAACCCGCCTCGTGGCCATGCCTACATACTACTATGTTATTATTTCATATGATGAATATGCGTATAATTAAATATGTTATACAATGTCTTATATATTTCGTACATTGATATGTCGCTACAAATGTAAAAGCACTTGGTGATTACTATTTTTAGAACTAACTTGACGGATTTGACCAAGTCTTGGAGAAGGCTTAAAAGTGGCTATACATGTTTAATTTGGACAAGAGGAGTGTTTAAGAACTTGTTATACAAGGCTTTGACGCTGAAGTCCAACATAACAAAGTTTAGATAAATAAGGTGATGAAGAAAATGATATACAACCGCTAGTAGGAGACGTCATATATATATGAAGCGTCATCAAACTTGAAGAATTACATCGCATACTCCTATCTATTATTTTCTCAAACTTTTAAGGTCTCAATTAAGAGTTGTAAATTGTTCTTCAATAGTTTTCTAACTCTCATCAATTGTAATAGGTCTTAGAGTTTCAAGAGAGTTAGATTAGAAATTTAATTACACCTCTAACTTAGAATACTTTTGAAATTGTTTTTCTCTTTTGTGAGATTGAAATTTGTCTTTTGTTAAAGAGAATTTGTAGACTGTTCTTTAAGGGGAAGAACATGGTAAGAGAAGATAGAGAGATATTCTTAGTGATCTAGGTTTCATTAATAAAAGAGGTTTGAATCCTAGGGGTTGACAAGGAACCCATGTGCGGGGAATAGACTATTGATAGTTCAACCTCGATACCAAATTGTTAGTAGTTTTATTTTAATACCGCAAGCGCACGGTCGTTGTAGTACGATTACTTGTCGAACCACGAGGAGGTTTTATTTCTAGAGTAATTTAGTTAATCAATCGTTATCGAACAACCAATAATAGAGAGTTTGAAATGAATTATGTTTGCAATGCTATGAAATTATCACAATTCAATATAATAAAAGACCAAGGCTTAAGGAATTCCCACTACAACACATGAATTCATGATGGCTATTCAATTAAAAGATAATTTAGATTGATAAACAATTAATCAATTACTATTAAGGCCAGATTAATTACAATCGCAACTCCCGCATCTTGATAAATAATTACCAAGGTTTTAACATAATTCATTTAGACAAAGTTGGATCTCAATCGTAGCTCCCGCATTTTGATGAAAGATCAACAAAGAATCTAACTTAATGGGTCAATTAACCAATTATTCTAATCAATCTAATAAATAAAGACAATACATTTTCCCATCAATCTAATCATGCTTCGTAGGGATCATCCCTCTACCTTAGTAAAAAGACCACGCACTAATGGAATTCATAGAGACAAATAAATCAAACAAATAAACAAAACTAATAACGATAAATATAATTAAAGAGATTGGAAAGCATTAATACTTTAACAATGGAAGATAAAAAGTAAAACCATAAACTTGATGAACAAAACTGTAAACTTCGAATTAAAATGCTAAATAAAATTAAAAGGAGATTAAAGTTGCAAAATGAAAAAAAAGTTCTAAAATAAAAAAAATAAAAAAAAAAAAAAAAGAAAAAAAAGAGCATCCCCTAAACTAAGCTAATCCTATCTAATATCTAAATAAAGATCATAACCCCTCACAAACTTAAACTAATGAAAATCAAATTAAAATGTGATAACCTTCACTAACCCTAAAACTAAAAAAAGTGATAATCATCCTAACTAGCACTACAAAAAAAAACAAGGAACATACTGAGTGACCCCACTGACTAACTATAAAATAGTCAGAAATTTCCGACTAAAATATCAATAATCGCAAAATTATTAATCGGACATTCCGACTAATCTCCTACTATTTTGCAAAATAATCGGGAATTTTCCAACTAAATTTCCGACTAAAATAGTATTAGTCGGAATTTAAGAGAATTTTAAATTAGAAAAAAGAAGGAAAATTTTCCTTTTTTCCGACTGATTTCCGACCTAAAATCAATTAGAAATTTTTTCTTCCCAAATTCGTAGTATTACTTTTTAAATATGCTTAGTATTAGGTTTGGCAGTATTAGTCTTAGTATTACTTTTTAAATATGCTTAGTATTACTTTTTAAAAATTTAAATAATGTCGACCGAAATCTTCAATGCCTAGTACTTCTATTACTTTTTAAATGATCTTTAAACTTCATATTAATACTTCAAAATGTAAACTTAGTCATATCATACTATTTTTATTAAGTAACTTACCTCAAAATATAATTTTAAAAAGTATAAAATTTTTAACTTTTATACAAATATAAATTAGAAATAATAATGGCTAAAGTTTTAAACGTTATCAAAAGATCATAACTAATTATATCGAGTAATAATGCACTAATACGAGTAATAATAAGCTAAAACGACTAATTATTATATATTGATACAACTAATAATACACTAATAGGAATAATAATATACAAATGTAACTAAGAATATACTAATACTATACAATGAATAATGATACATTACTAAGACTAATAATGGACCAATACGATATGACTAATAATATACCAATAATGCACTAATACGAGTAATATTACACTACAACTAATAATAATGATAATGATAAGGATGATGATGACGACATAATATACTAAGTGGTAAGAGTAATAAAATACGACTAATCACACTAATACAACTAATACGACTAATTACATATTAATAATATATTAGTACTACATTAATATGACCAATACTGTTGATTCAATTAGGAACGGGAACAGCAACAAGAGGGGGGGTGAATTGTTGTTGTTACTAGTTTAAGCGTTTCTGCCCTGTTTTTGCGGAATTGTATAAAATAATAAAGCTTAAACTTAGAGCAAAATAATAAAAGAGAAACACACGATTTTTACGTGGAAACCTTCTGGGCCTAAACATAAGGAAAAACCACGACCCCTTGGGATTTCTAAAAACTCCACTATGTTTAAGGCAATTAGTTACAATTACAATAAACACCTTACTTCACTCGAAGCAAATCAACTAGGCCAACTCTTCTCTCTCAAAATGCTTTACTCAAAGCAACAAACTTAGCTTCACTAAAAGCTAAACTCCACACTAGCTTCACTCAAAGCTATTAAATTCCCCCTTAGACTCACCCGAGTCTAATTACATGTACTCACAAAGACCCTTACAAAAGGAATGAAATTCTCTAAAATAAATCAATTAGTTGCACAAGAAAATATTATGAATTAATTGGCAATTTTAAAAGCAAAATATTTCTTGTAGAATTTCCAAAAATAATCGCATGAAAATTAACAAAGTTTATACGTTTTTTCTCTCAATGCATGCGCTAAGGAACAGCCGAGTTCATTAGCTATTTATAAAAAATAAAATCTCTAAATATAGAAAAATATTCCAATCCATTATTCCATGTCAAAAGATCATGGGAATGATGTGGATTAAACTACCAAACGGTTATTTCCACAAGCCTTGAATAAATCAATCATACGTTTAAAACAACAGTAACTGCTGTTCCCTAATAGTAACCTTAGGCAGCAGTTTCCTCAGCAATAGTTCCTGTTCCCATAATAACGGCTGGAACTATATAATAAATATAGAAACGGTTATACTTAATAAAAATAGACACGTTAACCCATTATCTATGATAAAGACCGGTTAAAAATAATAGCTAAGACCTATTCAGCAACCGCTAATTCTATTTTTAGCAAATCCAATATTTACTTAATATAGATCCTAAAATAAAGGATCTTTATTTGGAGACTCGCACGCAAAGAATTTTTAGAAACACTTTTTGCCAATTAACTATAATAATTAAGTGCAACAAATTAATTTAAATACATTAACTAAAAAATTAAAAATCAGAACTTATTAGTTAACGTAGGCTGACTTTAGTTTGGGAACAGTGCGCTGTCTCCAAAATCCAGTTTTGCTAGAACATCCAACCTAGGAACAGTAGACTTCTAGTCTCCATTTTACATCCCAAGTGATATACTCTTCTAACATCTCTTGAATCCTTTTGACACGTACTTTTCCATGAACTAAGCCATAGGTACTATCAACGATCACAATTACGACCGAATATTGACCTGCACACAATCTCTAAAAACAAAAACATATTTGTTTAAATAAAGTGTAGTCATCATCAAAACTCAAGAGGTCCAACAAATTCCCCCTTTTTGATGATGACAAACTTTTAAACAAACTTAAAACAAAATAGAGTAAACCAATGTTGAAGAGCATGTTAGAGATCAAAACAACTCTTCTTAACTTAGTAAATATAATTCACCAAGCATATCATGAATCAAATTACTCTAAACATAAACACAACTAAAACTCATACAATTTCAGCATAAAACATAAATAATGATGTAAAATTTTAAGTATGTAGATCAGAGCTTAAAAAAAATGTAGAGCTTAAAAACAGATACATCCAAAACAAGTTCAAAACAAGCATCATGTATAATCAGAAACCATTATGTGTAATCAATATCAGAGCTTCAATGTATAATCAGTAAGCATAGCTCAGCAATGAATCAATGAATCATAACCTTAATCCTTATGCCCAACATAATAGATTTAATCAGAGCTAAACATATTCAACCATTATTTAAGTTTGTGCCAAATATTCCCCCTTTGGACATCATTCAAAAAGAATTTGAGCAATCAAACCACAGCACTAAGCATATAAACATAGTCAAAGAGAGAATGAGGATGCATAAAGTAAAAAGCAGTAACAATGAATGCAAACAAGATCAGCTATGATTAATCGTCACAGATAGTTAGTAGCATAAAAGAAAACGTAGTTCATAGTATGAATTAGGCAAATAGTACCCCAGCTGGTACAAAACAAAAGCAAGAAAAGATTGTTTGATAATAGTGATGGTTGCAACAAATAAGAAAATATTATGAGGATCAGGAGAAATTAAGATGCAGGAGCTTCATCATCAACATATTCTGTCTCCACCTCTACTGTGTCGAGCTTGGCCCCCAAACGCGCTTCCATTTGGTCCATTTGAGCAGATAGTGAGGCTATAGAAATACGAATTTCATCTTTAAACACAAGGAAGCTGGACTGCAATTCTGTAAGTTTTAGGAGAATGGAGGATAGAGGGGCTGTAGGAACTGTAGTGTCACCTAAACCTTGATTTGGTGATGTGTGTACTGGTGGTGGTGATGGTATAGGTGACTGTAGTGGCGAAGATGGTTGAATTGGTGATTGTGGTGGTGAAGATGGTTGTATTGGCGACTGTGGTGGTGAAGAAAAATTATGGAATGACGGTGTAGCAGGTTTAGGTGAGGAAGGATGGCTTGGTTCAGCTGTTGTATATGAGGTTGAGTCATCATCAATAATAACAACAGGTTTCTTTCCTTTGGAAGCTAGCCTACGACTCTTCCTAGGGTTTGAACCAGGTAAAGAACTCTCCTCATCTTTCTCTTCTTCCTTCACAGCATCCTCCATAGGTTCCTTCTTAACTTCCCCCTTACATGAATTTTCCTCCTGTTCCTCTTCA